>NC_050524.1:29658550-29686015 GCF_002922805.2 Oryzias melastigma | reverse complement strand
GATCTTGTTGTGTTTTTAAACAAAAAAAGGTCCAGCAGCTTACTTGTTAGAATGGTTATTCATTTAAAAACCGCTGAACAGGTTTCTCACCTGAGACTGTCAATAGACTCTGTGCGGCACACGCACTCCAGGCAGAGCTGTGACGTCACTGCAATCTCTTTTTTTAGTGAATAAAATAAAAAAATACTTGATCTCATCCATCATCGTGTTTTTAATGACTTTTCGCGTGAGTTGGTTTGTGCTGGTTTGTAAATGATGATTTAATGGAAACGGTGTCATTTGGAAACTGTGTTTTTTCGAAATTCCTAGATTTTTAATAAAGTTTTGCGCAAATATAAATGGCGTATACTTGTACAGCGCTTTCTACCCTCCTTCGAGGGCCCAAAGCGCTACACAGTCACAGACCCATTCACACATTCACACACACATTCATACACTGGTGGTGGCTCCACTGCAGAACACTGGTGCCAACCTTCCACCAGAGGCAATTCAGGGTTCAGTGTCTTGCCCAAGGAAACTTCAACACAAGGCGGGAGTCGAACCCACTCGCTTCCGATCAGGAGTCGACTGCCCTACCACTGCACCACGGCAATGTGTGAATGTGGAATGGAAACACAGCTATTGAAGATTGAATCAAAACAAGCATTTTAGGACTTTTATTTATGACTCCACTGTGTTCTGATGATGTGGATGGTTGTTTTAAAAATAACATTTAAAGTTTTTTTTTTTTTTTATATAGTTCAAATGCAATGCATTGTGGTCTATATTTTATATTGGCCTACGTAGTGAGCAGTGATGCACACTAGTTTTTCATATAGACTTCTGGGAAATTTCTAGGACACTGGATTTAAGAATTGTAGATTTGGACAGCACTGCAATCTACAAATTATATAGTGCACTACTGTTATCCCGCTTATACGAGGGGGTCAGTGACCAGAGGCATGCATGATGCGGAACCCTCGAATATGCAGATCCCTCGAATATGCAGATCCCTCGAATATGAAGATCCCACGAAAATGCCGAACCCGCAAATATATGAATCCGCGAATATGCGGAACCCGCGGATATACCAAACCTGCGAATATGCGGAAACCGTGAATACGAAGACCCCCTGCGCATGTGCAACCGAAGGATGTCTGTTACCGATGCACGCTCTTTAAAAACACTTGTGATCATGCTTTGTAAAACATTTTTTTAAGAACATTAGAAAATTGGTTAACATAAAGAGGTTTTTTTTTCAGTCACAGCGTATTCTATGACAGAGATAAGGAGTGTCTCACTGTGCCTTAAAATCAGGAGCGCATGTTTCCTCCTTCTTCAAATAATAAAAATCTGCTGTGGATGATAATTTCTAGCCCACGATTATCAATATCAGCCGCTTCTGAGTCAGCTGATAACATTTCTCCATGCAGAGACATGGAAAGAGCGCTCCTATCGCGGAGGAGCTACCGGAGATACACCTCAGCAGCGCAGCATATTTTTTCAGATGCAAAAATGTCATACAAGCGTCTTGAGTTTTTTTGTGATGAACCGGAAGAGTCACGTGACTGAAAAAAAAATTGCAAATACGTAGTGAGCAGTAGAAGTAGGCATTTTGAAATGACCAGGAAAAGCTCTTGTACTGTCCCTAGTGGAATGATGATGAACTACAAGGCAGGAAACATGGACCGATTTAATTCATTTTTTTTTAAAGTTGATGACTAATGGTTTTATAGGGTTAAGCACACAATGGAAAGAGGACAAAATTCTATTTGAGTTTGTACATTTTGCTGAATATGACCTTCAAATGCAAGACTAATACGGATTAAATATAAATCCTGTAAAAAGGTTCTATTCGAGTGACTTTTCTTCAATTATTTGCCTTTACATTCACTAAATGTCAACATACATTCTTCTATAAATGACATAACATCATCTGTGTTTGTACAGTTACATACTAAAGGGGAATGATTAACAATCTGCGCAATCCTAAAGTAAAACAGTTCTAATAAGGTTTTATCATCAAGTCCTATACAATGAGTGAGTTGTGTACAAAGAGTTAATGGCTTACGGAATGGTGCAGGGTGACAGAACAAGCGCAAGGTCGTTTTAGGAGGATCCTGAGTGTCGCGGATGATTATAGTTGATGGTAAAAGCCATTAACAATTGCTGAACAGAGCAACTGCACAACTCACATTAGCACTTTGGAGAGCGCTCTTATGCCACTTAGATCTCTCTGTGCTCAAATCTGAATGTTCACAGGAGTCTGTCGGAAAGGATGAGGAGCCAAAAGCACGTTAGATTTTTTTTCTTCTTCTTCTGTGCAATTATGGCTGTTTGTTGTTCCCCCCAAGTTAATCCTGCTAATCCTTGATGCTTATAGTGCCATGTTGTGTAAGGCCTCGCCTTATGCTGTGCCGCCTAAAGCCTTCTCCATTGACTTTAAATTACAGCGTGTGACTTAATGATTCATGTCTAAATGTGGCAGCCAGGTGGTTTTGCTGCAGATGTTAGACGTGTGAAATAATTAACGCAAATGAGGCAAACTTGCATCACCGACATTAAATGGTAAACGTACATTTTCCTGCGTTAAATAACTATTTTAAAGAGCATTATTGAACTTGTGTGACTTGGGCTTAAACAGTTGCAGTTTTTCCTTTGAATATTATTTTCAACTTTTAGTATTTCTGACATAATATAATTACATTTAGTTTCTAATTTTAATAGATTTGCATGTGTTTTTACTGGTTTTTTTAATTTGATCTCTGACCTTGCTGCAGCTCACCAACTTTTAGAAATAATGGGAAAAAAAGTCTCTTTCATTAGGCTTATCATGATCATTGTGCTGTTGTTGTTGGGATCAAATGTTCAGCCCTCCTCCTTCTGGGCCAGTAAGTGTGAGATAATCTAGATAAACACATATCCTAACAATGGGTTGTAGCTCTAAAAATGCTAAGTGAATATTACAGTTATTTATACTCCTAATAAAACTTCTACGTTTACTCTTTACCTCCAGAACCTGTGAAATAAATCCCTGAAGCATAGCAACAATCAAAACAGCACATCTATTAAAAGTTTGGGAAGGGTTTATGTGGTGGGCCACGCAGGGATATAAATACCCTCAAATCCCTGCATCTACTGTCTTCTGCTCTACCTTCAGGTAGTGTAATATAGAAAGACACTAAAAGACATCTCATCATCTCTGAGCTGATTAAGCATTCAGAAAAACAAAAAGGTAAATTGAGGTCATAGTGAATCAGTAATGAAGGAATTCTGTTTGTCACTTCAACTTTTTGGGACGATTATATTAATACTAACTCAAGTTGTATTTGTTATTGTGTTAAAATATTGTTCTTGATGTTTTACATCCACCTTAACAAAAAATAAAGACGAAAAATGTTTATTGTGAGACATTTTTTGTGTTCAAAGGACAAACGATGTCACATATCTATGATTTTTAGAACTAGCATCCAAACATCATCTTATGAATAGTCGTTTGTGATCCCTAAATGATTGAAACAGGATTTCCGTGGATGTATCCCCCTTTATCTTGCTAAGATTACTGCTTTAAAAGCCTTAAATCGATTATACAAACTATTCCGACTGTTTAGAAGACAGTCCTGTGGTGTGTTAGTTTAGTAATTCTGACATAAAAGGTTTACACGCACTTTCGCCCCCTCAAATCTTTGGTGAAGTAGGTCCTTAGACTAGTTTTTCTTAGTCTTAGTCATTTATCTAGACCAATTACTTCTGCATACAAAAGTACACCTTACGTCGAAGTGTCCTTGGGCAAGACACCTAACCCCGAATTGCCTCTGGTTGGAGGTTGGCGCCAGTGTTCGGCAGCCACCATCAGTGTATGAATGGGTCTGTGACTGTGAAGCACTTTGGGCCCTCAAAGGAGGGTGGAAAGAGCTATTCAAATATACGCCATTTACCACTTACCATGCTTTAGTCACATGCACCTTAACGGGGGGCTGACCTGTTTTTGGATTGTTTGGGCCTTTAGAGGGTCTTAAACAAGAGGGGCTATTTCTTAAGGTATCGTAAGATGAGCGCAGGTGTGTCACACATTTCATGTGAGGCTCGTGTGGCCACCTCAAGGGACGTCATGAATATGCAACATACTATTTTCATTTGTCATGTGTTAAATGTATCATGCAGTATTGTATTATTATAATCTAAGTTACACGCACATGACGTACGGTCGATCTGTAGCCCTTATGCTACACTCTAGTCCAGGGATAGGCAACTTCAGGCCTCGAGGGCCGCATTCCTGCATGTTTTCCAACATACCTGGCTCTGGGATGTTCTAATTGGCTGGACACACCTGAACTTGGTACTCAGTAGGGCTTGGATATCTGGAAATTGTGTTACCTGTCCCCGCTCCAGTCATTACTGTTTGCTTACAAATGCAGCAGACAAGTAAATGCTTGTAGAAAGGGAAGGGTGATATATCGATCAAGAATCCATATACCTCTGTAAGGTATTAATCTTATTATTATTTGATTTATACATTTTACAGTATGTGGAGTGTATCAGAGTAACATGGACATCTTCAAAACATATATATAGATTATTAATGCATTTCTAAACGAATGTGTCTTAGTGTGTAAACTCAAAATTGAATTGAGTGGATCAAAAAAATCGGGAAAAAAAGAAAATCTGAGTTGAATTGAACCAGGCTCTGATTGATCGAATCGATTCTGGAAATTATTCCCGATACCCAACCCTATTCATTTCTCCTCCATGATCACCTTTCAAACAGTTGGTACTTTTAGACTGTTTTGAAAAGAACGTCACCAAAACGTCACAAGTTTGAGTTCCTGATTGGACAAAGTTCAGCTGTTTAGCATTCAAGCAGTCGAATGTTCAACTTTCATCGTCTGTTCAATGAATAATAATAAAAATGGAAAGTCTGAGAGCAGCACTCAATGCATTGCTATCACTAAAAATATCTTACGTTTTTGTCGAAACATAAAACAAAAATTAAAGTTACATTATTTTTATGGGTGAAATGTAAATCAACCACCAGCATTTTATGTTCTTTTATTTTTAGCATGTTGAAAATGACAAGTTGGTGTCAATATGTGACACAGAGGGTGTCCTTACACGTGCCCATATATGACGAGTTGGGGTGAGAATGTGTTGCCGAAACAGGCTTATAGGGTAACCAAACAGGGGAGTTGAAGGCTGACTCCACCCACAGCTGAAATTTGAAAACCCAGTGAGAGGGGCGGGGCTTGGGGGTGGACTGTTATCATTACTGGAGCTGCAGATCATGACGTGGGATTTAAATGGTTTGACCAATCAAGAAATTCAACTGTAATGCCTCTATTCAACCTGTAGGGGGCAGCATACAGACAGGTTTGATTATATTTTCAAGAATTAAACAAGTCCATTTTAATTTTTCAAAAAGTTGACAATGATCAACAGACATCAATTTTAAAGTCCCATTTATAGAGGTCAGCAGCCAAAAAAAGAGGTGATTTAAGGCTTGGTTACCCCAGGGGTCTGCAACCTGTAGCTCCAGATTCACGTGTCTCTTTTATCTCTCCATGGTGGCTTCTTGGCCAAACATAAAATAAGTGATAGAGACTGCTGATCCAGCCATGCTGACCATCAGAGTCAGCAGCTCCCTGCTAAAGGGTGCCTCACCAAAACTACTTAAAGAAAACAAATAAACAAAGCCTTAAAACTAAGACTACCAAGGTCCAACCCCAAACTAAAATAACAAAACCCAGCAGTGTAAGACTGCTGAGGACAAAGAGGGGAAAAAGAACAAAAATAAATAAATAAAAGAAAAGAAAATGATCTGTCGCCAACAGAATCCCCATATGAAAAAAATGTTCACCGAGCGATCTACGACTTTGTTATTTCCTGCACAGATTTACCAGTTTTTCACCCACAGACAGCCAGTATCCAACTGTAAAGACAGTTTTGACCAAGGCATTAGCTAAATGTTTCCTCTTGCAATGTTTTGTTCGCCTTCAGTCAAATAGTTATGTGGGATTCTATTTTACAAGCAGGCAGTTCTAACACTGAAACAAAGCAAGTGGGTGTTCTGGACACTTTTTATGCTGTAAAAACACAACAAAAATGCACCATTGTTCATACTCTGTCAAGCGAATCCTGTAAAACCAGAAGCAAAATGATAGATTTTAGTGAAACATGTCCATATTGTTTCAACATGTCTCAGAGGATAAAAAGAGATAACACTCGCAGCTTTCAGGCCGTAAATTGAAAAGAGCTGCAGGGGGCTCAGAGATTTATTCGAGCTTAACTTGGCTATAGCATATATGGCAGTGTCCCTTGTGTCTATATGCCAAAAGAGTTCTTATGAGGTCAGCTGATGTGGAAACAGGGTATGATTGTGCAGCTGGTGTGTGGTGGAGAAAATCTAAAGGTTTTCATGTGAGCATCCAGGATTGGAAGAGCACGGGGAAAGTTAGGATGTAGGGCGACGTGTGCAGCAGCTTGTCCTGTATCAGGATTTTCGGAGAGAAAGGATGAAACAGGGGTTTACTGCTGGGCCAACTGTGGGGCATCCAGCTAGTCCAGCTAGAGTTCTTAGGGCTCGGCGCCATCTGAAGGCCGGCCATGGCCTCTTTTTCTGTCTGCACACGGCCACCAAGCCAACCAGGTCATGTGAGCAAACGTGGTGGCTCGTACTCGTACATGCACATGATGTATGCGACTGGGACGAAAGCAGGCGACAGAGAGCGGTGGAACTGAACTGTTGAGATATTATCTTCAGTGTAAAGGTGCACACTCACCTACAGACGGATGTGTGTGAGGACAATTGATTGGATCAGTTACAGCGAGCATGCAGATTATATTGTTAGATCATTAGGAGTGGAGAGCCAGGTCGTACCAGGTCTTAGAGGAGGAAAAGGGAGAGGCAGATCAGGAGGAGGGAAGACTGGAAAGGCAAAACATCCAATTGTTAATCTATTTATGCACCAGACATGTGGCTCACTAAAGATCGTGCTGAACGTACGTTTTTGTACAGGCTTTAGCATTTATGTTCACACAGGTCTGTCACTACCTGATACTAGCACGTGTGCTCGATTGGAAGAAGCTTGGTGAATTTTGCTCCAGGCTTTTTCTTTCACAGCTCTATTCTGATAAATGAAAGACTTCAATTCAATTTTACTTATATAGCCCAATATCACGAAACAATTGTCCCATTGGGCTTCATGCGTAAATGTACAGAAGCAGAAGGTCGGTCATAAAATATAAACAATACCTGGTTGCTAAACTTAACTAAACAGACTAAAGAAAGCTGGTTATCCATGTACTTAGACCCTCCTTCCTGGACAGTAAAAACTCCTAAGAAACCTGATTCAGGAAAAAAGGGATACCCAAATACAGGAGAGATCCCATCCCAGGACGAACAGGCGATTTACCAGAACAGTTAAAGAAGAATTAGCTTATCTAACTCTACAACTACGTATTTAAATAGAGTTCAGCCAGATAGGACTGGGGGACAGGTGGGGGCGAGGTCCACGGCCAGGACGAGCCAGAGGCGAGGTCCACAGCCAAGAACGGGAGGACAGACGATCCACCAGGAATCTGAAATCTCTCCTGCTCCCCCAAAAGGGGAGTGGAAGAGATGAACAACACATGAATAACACTGCACCAAACAAGCACAGAGAACTAAATAAAACAAATAATAAAGAATAGAGGAGAGGTGAAGTAAATGAAAATAGAGGACACAACCAGTGAGGTGATGTGAAAATTTTTATCATATCAATATTAATCTAAACCTCTGAGAGCTACAGCAGATCAAGGGAATCGACCGCAAGGACCGCCTTAACAAACCAACCTCCCTCTGCGAAGAAAAATGTAACTTCTCCCTATGATCAGTTTTCAAACTGTTGGCACTTTTGTGACTTAAAAATGACCATCATGTCACTGCTATATTCAAGTCACTGTTTGGTCAAAGTTCAACTGGTTAAACTTTCAAAGTGTTCGATTGTAACACGTTTTGTACATAGAGCCCAAAACTTGACTTAAAACTGGTGTAGCGACATGTGAATGTAAGAGTTTTGAACGCGGAAGCCCAAAACGCACATTTGCATAGAGTTTTCCTCATACATTCTTCTTTGTCTGGAATAAAGTGTAATGCTAAAGTGAGATCGCCACCTAGTGGCCAAACTAAAACGTCCTCCAGGACAGGCAGAATAATTGTTGAAGCTTTTCCGTTTGAGAACCCATGTAACTCTGAATGCTATTAACAATCTTATTATAATTTCACTAATAAATGTTACACTATATGAACTGTATCAGATTAGTGGGAAAATCATCAATATATCTATATAGATTGATAATGTATTTCTAAACAAATGTGTAAACTCAAAATTGAATTGAGAGGATTGAAAGAATCGAAAAAAAAGGAATTGAATCGATTTTAGAAATTATTATTGATACCCAAGTTTGCAGACCCCGTGTGGACGTAGCATCAGGTCGCAGGTCCTGTGGTGAGGGTCCCCACACACTCTGGCACATACACAACTTTAGAATGGGTGTTAGTAAATGAGTCTACTCTGAGACGTACTTGCAGAAGGGATGCAGTTGCAGACTCTCATCACAGCTGAGGAGACGTCTATTCATCTGCACATAAGAGGACAAAGCCAGCGGACTGCACTCAGGAAATTGCAGCCGTGCAATTTACAATCGTTAGGCAGTGACTGGGGACACAGTCACACACACACGCCTGTACTTCTATCAGAGCCATCACTCCAGTGGAAGCACACACAAGAACACACTGGTGCTGGTTGTTGCTCTGGCTGTGCCTTTGAACCGTTCACTGAGGACTTTTTTTTTTTTTCTTAAAAGTGAATAGCCCCTCTGATTCCACTCCACGCCACCGTGCCAGCGCCAGTTATTCCGTGTGTGCTTGCGTGCGCATGGATTTGCGTAGCTCCTTCATCTTTTGTGTGGGCCCAGCTGAGGGGTGAGAGCTGTTTTGCATGTGGCTCGCCCTCACAAGAGAGCTGTTCAGGCTGAGCGTGAAGCTGGAGAGATGCTTCTAAGCAAGCCCATTCTTCATCGCTCCTTGATTAGGACCAGACGCAAGATTGTCTCAACCGCAAGCAGCGGAGCTTTAACTAGTCAAGAGGGTTGTGAAGCTACGGTCCCACCGCCCTCAGAAACGTGCGTTCAAGCGACCAATCCCAATAAAAAGTCTGCATAAACCTAAAAAAGTATGTGCACAGTTTGGACTTCTGTGTTCAAAACTCCTGCAATCATGCAAATGTTTTACTATTGTTTTCAGGTCTTACTAACAAACATACACATTGACAACTAAACCAGGGTGAATTTTGACCAATCAGGGACTTTGATACAATCTAGCCGTTTCAACCGATGATGAAGGAGAATTTAAAGTAACTTTTAGAATGAGGTTCTGCAACATAGTCAATATAATGCTAACAAAGACAGTTAACACATTTGTTAAACTTGTAGTTTTTAAATGGCTGTTGTAGAAAATGGTCTCACTTTAGATGTTAATGAATCTCAATAAGTATGTTATTAAAACGTATTCGATTTCTTGTGTTAATAAATGTCTTACTAATAAACACATTAATAAAGCTGGTTAAGGAATCTTATTATAAACTGAATCTTTCATATATCAAGAATAGAGCTGTGAAAGAAAAAAACAAGCTTTATAAAATTTCATGTCAACCATCTTCCAACTGTAGGAGGTGAACATGCGCTAGAAACCATTATTTTAATACTCAACTAATCACTGTTTTTTTTTCTCACCCCCCCGTCCTCCCTGATTAGTCAACTAATCACCGATATTTTTCCGATTAGTCGACTAATCTGTGACCTTCCCATTAGTTGACTAATCACTGATTTTTCCAACCCCCCACCGATTAGTCGACTAATCAGCGGCGACCCCCCCCTCTCAGATTAGTCAACTATTCACCAGTATTTCTCAGATTGATCGACTAATCATAGACCTCCTCCTCATTTGTCAACTAATCATCAGCACCCCTGCCATTGGTCGACTAATCACTGATATTTTTTTTCCGGTTAGTCGACTAATCGATTCCACCTCCCCCAATTTGTCAATAATCATCGGCGACCCCCTCCCAATTAGTTGACTAATCACTGAATTTTTTGATTGTTCGACTAAGCATCAAACCCCTGACCTAGATGAAGATTCCTCGTTAGCGTTATCATTCTCAGTTACAACATGCTTCTGTCTTTTTGGGGTTTTTTTGTTTCCCACTTTCAAGCTCCGTTGGCGTGTTTTATGGTCCCTGAGTCTTCTTACAACTTCCTGTGACATCACTACCGACCCGGATTAGCACTACTCCGCATCTGTGTCAAAGACAATAGCACCGTAATATTGAGATTTAAAAAAAACAAAAACGACTAGTCAACTATTAAATTAGCCGTGGCAATTTTAATAGTTGACAGAGTCATGACTAATTGCGGCAGCCCTAGTAAACAGTAGGAAAAGAAGAAGAAGCCCCTCCCTGCTTTTCCAGTGTGAACGCCACATACTTAAGGAGTGTTCAAAAATGCCCTTTCAGCGTGTTCTTCCAGGCTCTACTTGCTTCACAGATGGAATAAATAAGGTCTAGGGGTGCCTTTAAGTTCTTGCTGGATCTGATCTGCTGCCCGCACTCCTACTCAGATTTGTAGTTCATGTGTTTCCAAGTCAAAATGTTTTCAATTATGCATTCCATTTAGGAGATGCTTTTATCTAAAAAGCCTCATCCTAAAAGCTTCGTTTCAGTCAGGACTTTTCCCCCTGAAATCAACCCTCTGAAGAAAAATCACTTAAAAAAGGTTTTTTAGTTTTGCCGTCTGTCTGTTTGTTTCTTCTTTGCAAATAAAAGTTGCATTAGTTACTGTGGATTTCCTGCCTCCCAGTAGAGACATGTCTCCCTCTAGTGGCCACATTTGTGCAATAAAAAATCAAGAAAGATGCCCAAGAAGCTTCATTTTTGTGTTGTTATTTAGAAATTGTTTGATTTTAAAGAACAAATACTGTTTTCTTTATTCTCCCTCTACACTTCTTCCGCATCTATTGATCCTGATCTCATCCCATATCAGGTGATCATCTACCAGGGTGGCCAGGTGTTCAGTCTCGCCAACCGCCTCAACGGTCGTGTGGGCTTCGTGACCACAATGCCAAGCACAAGTGCCTCCATCTTCATTAACAACACTCAGCTGTCCGACACTGGGACGTACCAGTGCCTGGTCAACAACTTCCCGGACAGAGGGGGGCGCAACATCGGCGTCATTGGGCTCACGGTGTTGGGTAACCAGCCACACATTTGTAGACTTACATCAGCTCCAGTTGTGACATCGACCTCCCTGAAACAGATTTTTGTTTCTGCAATGAGTAAAATGTTCATTTGTGAAGTGGTTAACGCGACGCCTCCCACTCTCCCCATCTGCCAGTGCCCCCCTCGGTGCCAGCATGTCGAATCCAGGGCACTCTGGATGTGGGCAGCGACATCATGCTGTTCTGCAGCTCAGAGGAAGGCATTCCCACGCCGACCTACTCCTGGGAGAAGCTCGACGCCCTTCCCAGGCTGCCGCACAACGCCATGCAAGGTATTACAAACAAGCTGGCCGTCGGAGTTCCTTTTTGCCCCACCTTTGCTGGTAAATCTCACACACATAGTGGATCAGACCCCAGCTCCTCCATCACTGCCATCCACATTGTGCCAGACCGCCTGAAGGCTCTCCTCCACTGATCCTGCTGAGTGCTGACGGATGGATGGAATGACTTGTTTGAGAGACGGGATGCCTCACCTTTGTGGAGTTTTAATGCACCTTTCCTACCTCGTGCTGAACACCAAATCTGCACTGAAAGCCACTTTTAAAAACAAAAAAAGGTTTAAGACAAACAAAAACAATTAAATTTCAACTTGGATTTGGTTTTCAGCACCAGAGAGGTCCGCTTTAGTGGACTGTTCCTTCTATTTTCCAGTAGTGAAACAATTCTCATCACTTCTCTGTACAGCAGAATGAACTCAGTCAAATCACGTTTGCTCAAAGAAAATAAAATGCTAATTTGTCTTGCAAGAAGGTAAATTCTAATTAGAAACTCTTCTCCAACGGTGGATCTGATTTAGTTGGATACTAATTAATGATCTGAACATGTTAAAAAGCTCATTTGCATCTTCTGCAACCAAATAAAAACAGTCAAGCATCTTGAAAGAGGGAGATATACGATGAAATACATGTTATTTCAAGCAGTTTGCATGAATTTCCCCTTTTGTTGTATTTATTTGACCTTTGCTGTTTGCATGACTCAGTCCAACTGTATTCATGATGTGAGTCAAGCGACTAGAAACATTTACATTAGAGTGACAGTACTGTGCAGTTTTGTGATCAGAAGTTTTCATTCATCATCTGTTTTAAACCCTTTCTGTTCATCAAACCTTCGTGCCTTTTATTAGCAGGTTTTTAGCGCCATCTGGTGGTAATTTTACTGCATGTTTCTTGATTCCATTGCTATAAACTCTCTGCTTGCAGTTACAACCAGGGATGCCACAGTTATTGGTTTATACCAGGAATCTGCTACCTTTAAGGTTTAAAGAGCCAATTAGGTCAATTTTTCACTGACCACGGCCCAGTAGAAGCCACAAAGTCTTAGAAAAAAATAAAGATTTGTATTTACAGTATTGTCAGAATTATGATAAATATATTTTTTTCACATAAATAAAATGTTTTATTTTTTTTAATAAAAAGCAATTCCTAACTTTTGACAAAGTTTCACTTCTGTTCACTATAGAAGACACTGTGTCACAGGATTATGTCCTGTGTGACACAGTGTCATGCCCAAAATTGATTCAGCGATGTATCGCAATACTTCATTTTTAAATGCAGATATGGCAGTATTAAATGAATTATTTATAGGAATCCTTCAGCGCCTTACTTTTGTTTTATACCTTTTTTTCTTGTTCTGAAAAATATTTTATTGTGGGATTATATAAATTCGCTTCTTCCCACTCAAGCTATCAATCAAACTCTACTGACTTTGGTTTATAATCACAAAAAATGAATGAACCAAATGTGACATAAGGGTGTTTTATTTTTGTTTCTATTTTCTAATCAATGCATTTAATTGTTTCTGTAATGAGTTTGAAATAATTGTGTGTATTTTTCCTTTATTTTTCAATCTATGCTTGAAATAAACCAACCAATCAATCAATAATCAATGTATATAATATTAAAAACAAATATTATTTACCAAGAGAAGAGCACCATGAATTTGATTGGGTAACTTGTATATGCAGTTGCACTGCTTAACCCATAAGAACCCACATCAGTGTAACAGAAAAAATATCAGAAATATTTTCTGTGGCCAACTTGGTTTGTGGTATTTTCACATAATTTTATTTTAAAGAAAAATTAGATCTTTAACAATATGATCATTTGATCACGTGAATTTTGCCATTTTATTACAATGAATTAATATTCAGGTAAATATTTTTTCTAAGTCACTCTTTAAAAAAAATAGTAAAAATGGTTCTGTACAGTCTTAGGAAATATTGTGGGGATTAGAAGCAAAATATGATCGTATTTGTCAAAAGCTGTATTTCATCATGAAAATTTGGTTACATTTTGAAAATCAAACAGATTTTCTTGTGTGAATTGGTGTAACTCCCTGCCAGGATTGACACGGATCACGCGGCTCACACAAAAAATAGAAACGCTGCCGAAACAATTGCTGCACTGCCGGCTGAAGAGGAAGTGAACTACACCATAGATTAACTAAGGCGCCAAATAAAGTGGCCTCCGTTCCGCGCTGCTTCGCGGTGATTCTGAGGCCTATTTGAAACTGTGAATTAGTTGAATAAAGTTTGACTTATCTGACTCTTTTGTTTTGTCAAATGCACTGTATAGTTTTAAAAATAATGTATTTTAAAATAAAAGAAATAATGTTTTTAACTAGAGAGCCAAAAAAAAAAGAAGAGTCAAAGAGTCACATGTGGCGTCAGAGTCGCTGGTTTATACCATTTAACTGAATCGTGGGGAAAGTGAATCGTTGCATCACTATTGCATCACCATGAAAGTGTCAAACTCTTGTTTAGCTAAATTTACGCACTTCTTATCCATTGTTTATGACACCAGTCTTAGCATAAGCCGACTGAAAAGGTTTCTCTACTTGCTTATTAGCAATTTTCTTAGTCGTTTTTAATACACAAATCATTTATCAAACTTAAACAAAAATTGAGATTTGAACCAAATAGTCGAGAGAGTGAATTGTTGCATCCCTATTTTTACAATGTTTTTTTCCATGCATGTTTGTCCATGCAATCTGTCCGTCTGTCATGCTAAATTATTATTATTATTTTTAGCCTGGGAGTGAGTGCCAGCATGTTTGTTTGTTTACTGTGATGGATACCGCAAGCAACCAGCAAAACTGTCAAGATTCGGGTGTACCTGGATCAGTGACTCCACCGTGATGTTGACATGTAACCGCTGCAGTCACTGAGCTGACTCTGGGGCTCTGTCTGTGTCCTTCAGATCAAATGCAGGGCACGGTAACTCTGAGGAACATCAGCACCAGCACGTCAGGACTCTACCAGTGCACCTCCAGCAACACCATCGGCAAGAGCACATGTGTGCTCAACCTGCAGGTTGTGGCACGTAAGTAAACTTCTGACTCAGGAGAGGACAAACCGGAGGGGAGCAGGAGACTTGTTCTGTCCCAGCACTGAAAAATGAAAGCTTTAGTTGAATGTCTCTCTGCTTTAGTCTCATCAGGAATAAAAAACATTTTTCACATCCTCTTCACGTCCAACACTAGCAGACGAGAAGACAGAGGGCAGCTTTGGGTCAAGCTGTGTCAGATAGCTTGACAAGAAGTATCTAATTCATGTTTTTTATACATTTATTTATTTTTGTTGTCACTTTAGTTTTGGCATTTGACAGCAAGCTAGTATAAGAAATGTGAGTCTGTCAGATTCATAGTGCGGCTGTGAAGCTTTGAAAAATATGACCTGCAGACAGCAGAGAGATCCAAGCTGCAGGCCGTCTGTTCCTGTTTCTGCTTTACTGGAGTATTTTTGGAGCGCAGAAGATATTCTAAAGCTGCCAAACTGCAAACACACACCTCTAACTTTTACTGGGATTGTTGGTTAGTCCCTGAAAAAAATTATTCTTTTGTGGAACTGATTCAATAAAACGCTTAACTCAGTCAATTCGCTTTAAACCACAACACTCCTGATGGTAACAAAGCTTTGAGTATAATATTCATATGCTACGTTCAGACCAGGATCAGGAACACAGGTTCAAGTGACCACTTCCAATGAAAAGTCTCTGTAAACATGTGAATGCTAGGGGTGGAGGAAAAACTCGATTCAGTGATATATAACAATACTTCATTTGGCGATACTTGTACTGTTAAAATGCAGACATTACAATATTTATTTAATTATTTATGGGTGTCCTTTAGCTTCTTACTTTTGTTTTACTTTTTTTTATTTCATACTGAAAAATATTTCATTGTAGAAATCAGACAATTAAAAACAAATAATTACCAAAAGAAAACTCTAATGAACTTGTATATACAGTGCTTAGCTTTGTGATCATTAGATAAAATACATTTGACCATTTTATTACAATGAGGTAATATTCAGTGGGAGTTTTATTTAAAGTCGTACTCTTTAAAAAAAAAAAAAAACCCAAAAGTTGTTCCAGTACAGGTACAGTCTTAGGATTCATTGCGATATTTATCTTGAGTCGGATAACGTGAAATGTATCGTATCTTGAGTCAGGTATTGTGATATGTACCGTATCTTGACTCAGATATCGTGATACGCATCGTATCTCCAGTCAGGTATTGTGATACGTATTGTATCTTGAGTCAGCTATGTGATATGCATCGTATCTTGAGCCAGGTAGCCTGATACGTATCGTATCTTGAGTCAGACATTGTGATATGTATCGTATCTTGAGTCAGGTATCGTGATACACATCATGTCTTGAGTCAGGTATCGTGAAACGCATCATATCTTAAGTCAGGTATTGTAATATGTATCATATCTTGAGTCGAGGATCGTGATACGTATCGTATCTTGAATTGGGTATTGTGAAACGTATTGTATCTTGAGTCGAGTATCATGATACGTACTGTATCTTGAGTCGGGTATTGTGATATGTATTGTAGTACCAGACTCTTGCCAGTACACACACCAAGCTAGGTGTGTTTACTAGTAAAGACTAGTAAACACGCGTTTTTGGCTTTCACATTTAAGTCAGTTTTCAGGGGCTACATACATAATGGGCGGCTGTTGAATGCACATAGAAGTTAAACCAATTGAACTTTGACCAATCAGGGACTCAGATTTGGTAGTGACGCATTGAAGGCATCCTTTACAATTCATGGGAGTGCCAACCATTTGAACATTGATCACAAAGGAGAATTTAATAATTACGCTCTGTGCCTGGCTGGGATTGACATCAAGTCTTTCTATCAGAAAAGAGATTTGAAAGAAAACAGCTGGAGCGAGATTCAGGAGATTTTTTTACATTTAACACTAAGCTTCTTCCAGCTGTAGCTACATGCACTAGTGTCAGGTAGTGATGGAGTTCAGCGTGTTCTCAATGCGTATCACATGACCAGTGTGAACGTAACATAAGAGTAATTTAAACACGGAATAGGTGATGGATACAAATGTGTTTTCTTCTGGATCCTGCTCTTAATCTTGTTTCTTGTCTGGATGCATGTGTGTCTGCCCTGCAGCTCAGCCACAGAGTGTGGGTCTGATAGCAGGAACCATTGCTACAGGAGTCCTGGCCGTCATCATCTGTGCACTGCTGGTGGTGGTGACGCTGTTCTACTGGAGGAACAAGAACAAATATGACGAGGAGGAGATCCCCAATGAAATCCGGTTGGTTTCATTTCTCCTGGTCATATCACTTTAAATAGTTTAAAGAAAGGATTTTGCAAGTGTGAAGGAGAGACACAAGACTAGCAATGTAGTTTAATTTACAGTTTATATGCATCTAAAATGATTGAATTAAATATAGACATTGCTTTGAAGAGTTGGGTGTCTGAATTAACACGCTTAAACTGAAATGCAGTATTAAGTTGTATTCTGGATAGAGTAAGGATATAAATACTTTAATGTCCCACTCTAATAAACTTGTGTTTTTTTATTCATGGTGATGCCGTTTTTGGCCAAAATCTTAAAACTTGTGTCGTTCTCTAGGACATAGTTTCTGCAGAGTAGCAGGAGTTCATTAGAAATTCATCTTTGAGTTGTAGGCGATACTGTTGCTGCAGAGCAACTTACCCCTTCCCCCTCCCCACTGCTGAGAGCTCTCTGTTTACACTCTCTCCCACTAGCTTACAGCCCCTCAAAGCTCAAAGCTGTTATCACAACAAAACCAGTGAGCAATATCGGAGCTATCCAGTGTACAGTTCTGATCCAGATTCCAGCTCAGATGAGGAAAACAAAGACGTTCATGGATCTATTTGTTTAGAGAGTGGATGAATCAGAATGGAGCGGAGCAGGAAGTTTGTATTTTTTGTCTCAAATACAACTTTTTTCAAACAACATTTTGTTGTCTGCTCCTCCTTCACAACTATTTAAATAAAGAAATGTTCAGGAAAACAATTTGAAGCTTAAATTTCTTTTTATAAAAACACCAAAAACTCTATTTTCAACAGACTGAGTCTTTAACGATGCATTATAGAACATCTCTCTGATGAAACTGTTCGGTTCGGCGTGTTTTCTAAAAGAAGACAGCTATCGATTGCTAATAAACTTGCCTTATTGATGTTTTGGGCGGCGTGGCGCCTGCTCTGTTTTACAGATCAGAGAGCGGCTGCAGAGGTTGATCCAGGCAGAAAATACTGTCCAACTTATCTGGCTAAATCTGCAGTCACTAAAAAGGATTTAGAGTTTGAAGCTTTGGGTTTCTTGAGTTTTCAGGCAGTGTCTTGTTTTATGATCTTTTCCCGGAGTCTGTAAAGTTGTCAGCGGTTTACACACGCTCTGATTTTATTCTGAGGTTAGTTTAAAGCATAAATCGTCTTAACTTTACTATATTTATCACTAAAGGTAGGGACATTTTGTTTCTTGGCGACAAAAGGTAAGCTGCTTATTTATTGTAACAGTTGTTAAAACCAAGAAACACCTAAAAATGTCTTTACTTTAAAATAAAATAACACTTTTAGACACGGCTACAGCTTCAAACACCCATACCATTGGATCAATAGGGAATATCCATAGGGGTATGGAAACAATTTGGATTCAGCTAAGCTGTGAGGCAGCAGAACTCCGTCACAGCCCCCCACCCCCACCCACCCACTGAGTTTGGTTTAATAATTTAAAATCAAAGTGGGCTGCCACTGATCCCGGATGATCTTGGAATGAACATGAATAAATAAGCAGCGGTTAAATTCTCAGCAGGACTTAGCGCTGAATCTGCTTTATGTCCTAATGGTCTTCCAGTGAGATTATTAAGCACTTGGATTAAGTCTTTAACAACAGGATAATTGGTTTTGTCTTAGTCAATTCACTCCTTGAATAACTACTCTTTAAAACACATGATATTTGTTTGGATTTTTTATCTTTAGTTGGTGTTCTTAGCGTGTTCTCATGATTTTACAGATGATAGATGACAAATCAAGAGCAGATTTGTTGTTTCTATTTGTTAAATAGAAAATATGCTGGGCGGGGGGCACAAACTCCAATCTGGATTAAAACGGTACAGCTGGATAATATGATATTGAAGATGATATTGCTTATATATGTGTGTGTGTGTGTACACACACATATATAAGCATTTTGCATCAAATTCATGTAAATCGCCTCTGTTTTAACAAGCGCTAAAGTAGCTGCTTGACAGTTCTCCAAAGGTGTGTGAACCTGAAGCTCCCGCTGCCTGTGGGAGGAGCTCCTGTCAATTTTTTTTTTCTCAACTTTATCATAGATAACCCGAATGGAGAAATATCTGGTTAATTTAATTTTAAGAACATGTTTCTGTTCTGGGTTCAGAGAATCTCCCAGTTAGGATCAGCCATAGCAGCAGCCGTCCCGCACAGGAGAAGCTGCTGCTCCGTAACAGGGACGCGTGCCGTATGGGGATGATAGTACGGCAAGCCTAAGGGATCAAAAATCACCAGGAAAGCAGACACAGCAGCACCACCTTTTACGGATCACAATGATTTTAAATATTTAAATGTTCCCAGAGTTAGTTTCAGTTAGTTAGTTGTTTTTGTTTTACTGATCCAAAAAAATGATCCCAACCGTGACCCTAAAACCATGACACGATCCGAACCGTGAGTTTTGTGATAGGTAACACCCCTACTCTAATCAGGGGTCTGCAACCGGCTGGTACTGGTAGGATATTGGGACGCACACCAGACCGGTACCGGAACCCAAACCCTGTACTAGTTTCACGTCCGGTTCTGCGCCCAAGGATCGGGTAACCCTGATTAAAAGTACGAGTTGGGGACACCCAAAACATCATAAAGGGACGCGGAGGGGGCCCGAACCAGGAGTCCATACATGACGAGTAGGGAGTGAGAATTTGTAGCCGAATCAGTTAAGTAATTCAGAGGCTAATTTCCAATCCGCTCCTGCTGCTCTGTAGAAACTATGTTCTAGAAAACGACAGGCTGTTTGATTTTGGCCAAAAATCCTATAATCCTTTTAGAATAGATCGACAGAGGATCGGAGTGAGACTGTCACCGTCATAGAGTTCAGGTGGATGTTTGTGTAAGCTGGCAGAGTGATATGACAGGTGTCACTTTTTAGAAGTTTCAGAAAAAATGTTTGACTAAAGTGACCAAACTGTCATTTCTCCTGAACAGAGAGGACGATCTTCCGCCCAAGCGCTCGTCATCCGTGAAGGCTTTCCACGCAGACGCCTCCTCCTCCGAAAATGACACTCTGACCTCCACCAACACTTACAACAGCCGCTACTGGCACAACCCCAAAACCAACTACGACACCAACTCCTACACCCGTTACAACGGAGACACTCGCCAGACCTTCTCCATGGCCGCACCCCACGGGCCGCACGGACACGTGCAAACCCAGAACGTTGGCCACGGCCCGGCGGTCACGGCCCCGGGTTCCACGCCGCTCACCCGCCACCCCCCGCCCACGACCACCACGGCGTCGTTCGCCAACGGCAGCCACACCCTCCCCCCGCCCAAGACTCTGGTGGTCACCTCAAACTCTGCCCCCTCCCCTCCCACCATGGTGCGCAGCAACGGCTCTGTGAGCCTCAAGCCGGCGGTGACGTCAGCGCACGGCCAGCACACGCACTCCTACGCCGTGAGCCAAGCCACGCTGGAGCGGATGGGGGCGGTGCCGGTCATGGTGCCCGCCCAGAGCAGAGCAGGCTCACTCGTTTGAAAAAATAAAAAAGGAGACAAACGACACTTTGATAACAAGACTAAATGAGCGTGTGATGTTTAAAAAACACTACTGGGCTGAAACAGCCCGCTGCCCTTTACAGCTGTGTCTTTCTCTATGTCTTTACCTTTTTATCTCTAACTAACTGGCTTTTACAGTTTTACAGAGTTCATTCAATGCCAACTCCTCAGAGGACTGATCTTGCATTGCCCCACGACGGGTTTTCTCCTCCTGGATGCAGCAGGAGAACGTTTCTTTAAAACCCTCGAATGATTTTGCAAAGAAAAAAAAAGTCCACCTCAACTTTGATTTATTTAGGGCTGGATCATTGCAACGGTTGTGTGTTTTTTGGTTTTTCTCCGAAGCAACCATCGTGCGTCCACTTGCATGGTTTGCATTTCCACATTATTGTCCTTTTTCTTAAGTATGTTGGTTTTTCTCCTCCGTTCTCAGTGACCTAAAAGGTAAAGAATGTTGATATATGGTAACCAAAAGCAGAAGCGTGTCAGAATGAAACTATTTTAAATGGCCTTAGGAGTCTGGAATGAAAGTTACTGAGTGCAATACACTGCAATTAGATCTATTTTCAGAGCAAACTAATATCAAAACCAGTCTTACTAATAACTTCACAACCTACTTTTTATGCACAATTTATACTGCTGTTGTATCAAGATGAGAAGTGCTGGCTTTGTGATGCCAGAGTGAAGCTGAACCAGCTGCTGGATTATGTCTTTGTTCTTTCCATCCTTGCTGTCGTTTAAATCTGATTTATGTCCAGTTTGTGCTGCTTTACAAGGATGTCTTATTAAACAAATGCTTATAGAGATACAAAGAGGCTATATGAACCCACATCTTCTCATTTTGTTTGGTTTTTATACTGTACATATGTCAAAAGAGGCTAGATTTGAAATATCAGAAAATACATGACACTTCTAAAAACTAAAGTTTTGAGTCTTAAATTCAAAGCTCTTATGGTTCTATTTTGGCTGGATTTGATAACATCATTTAAAACTGTTATGTATATACATTGCGCCATAGTTTCTTTTTTTCTTTTTTTTTTTAAAGAAAGCAAAAAGCAAAATGTCAGACATGATGAGAGTGACTGATGCTTCGTTCATACTGGGCATTACACCTTTAAGATAAGATGTGTTCACATGGTGTTCACACTGGACAAGCATGGAGGGGCTTCTTCTTTGTTTCTATTTTACTTGTCCGACACCTACAGCTGGAAGAGAAATATCAAAGTGGTGCAAATCTGGTGAATCTTTATAATTTCACAGCTCTATTCTGATATATCAAAGACTTGGGCCGAGTCCGAATTGCTCCCCTATTTAGACTTCCAAATGGAGAGTTATGGAAAAATAGTGTCTTTAAATTCAGATGATACTCCAACATCATCAATACCTGCCGGTCAGCTACTTTAGCGCAGAGCTTCCAGTGCTCGGAAATGCATGACAACAGCGGTTTTCTAACTTGCTGCTAAAACACAAAAACATATTACAATTAAATGTAAACTTGTGTACTTCAGAACGCATCCAGGAGAAGATAAGCACGTTGCAGCACAGCGCAACGTGGAACACTCTTGTGGCGGAGGGCCTTGTATCCTCCATGGTGACGATCAGACCTTAAAATAAGTATGTCTGACAACCCTACCCCTTTACATGCCCCTACAATTGTAGGGAAAAGCTGTAGGGGTGGGGAAGATTTCGTGGAATTTCAACACATTCTCGTCCCCAAGTCATCACATATTGACGTTTGGTTCAGGATCACTCCTTTATTGATCTTTTGGGTGTCCCCGACTCGTCGGTTTTTGGCATGCTGCCTGTCCCAAAATCAAGGGTCTGCAATTTTCTGGACGGGGTACTGGACACAGACCTGTCCTCGTGACGAGTCCAGTACCTGTATCCAAACCAGGTCTTGGTTCGCGTCTGGTACAGCGTCTGGGCCTGGTTCGTGTCCGGTACTGGTTTGGGTCCGGTACCGCATCTGGTACTGCGTCCAGTGCTGGTTTAGGGTTGGGGCACTGTCTCTGGGATGTGTCCGGTACCCAAACCCGGTACCATAACCCGGTACACATTCGGATCCGGTACGGCATCTGGTACTGCGCCCAGTGCTGGATTAGGGTACCAGTGTACTATGTGTCCTGATACTCGACCAATTCTTGTTTGTGGCCCCGAGGTTGTGGACCCGTGATTTAATGGAAACAGCATAAAAAAAAACCACAAGTCGGGAACACCGAAAAGCCGTGTTTCCAGCAGTCTGGTCCGGAATGAGTAGTACGGGAGAGACCAATTATTTCTGGCAAGCGTTTCCACTAAATTAACTGAGCGGTTTGTGTTAACGGCGCATGCGTGGAGTAGACCGCTAGCGTGTCATTGCGTCATTGTAGTGCAATGACTAGAAAGCAACAACAATGGAGATCATCCAGCAGCTCGTCTTTTTCTTGTTTTACTTTTTGTTCATCGTGTATAACAGGAATTTCATGTTGTTAGAAAGACGATTGTGGAGGACTAAGAAGAATACTGCCGTAAAGAGGAAAATGGAACTGCTAGCTTAGTGCTACATTGGTGCTTTCTAATGTCATCATCACTTTCTGCCAAATAGCGGGTGGGAACCACAATTCTGACCCCAACCGTCCTGTTCCATTTTTCTATGGACCTACAACAGATGAGGGCCCTCAAGAGGTGCAGGTCGTAAATGTTTAATGCGTCCTTTTTAACAATGGAAACGCTCTAAATACCGGATCGATCCGGTTTGGACTGCTCGTTTGAAACAAGGCTAAAATATATATATTTTTTTAAAGTGGGGGGGTCCTTTACCAAAAATCAATATGTGACAAGTTGGGAGTGAGATCTGATGGGAATTCTGGACGGGAACAACCACACTTATTTACTCCTCCATGATCAATTTTCAAACAGTTGGAATTCCTAGAAATTAAAGTGTACGTCATCCACATGCCACTACCAAATCCAAGTCTCTGATTGGTCGAAATTGGATCTGGTTCACACTTTCTGTACGTAGAGCCGGAAAACTTGCATTCAAACTGGCGGAGCAAAACACAAAAAGTGCATATATGGGCGTTTATATGGACTTCTCAAAGGAATTGGTCTCTATAACCACGTTGCCGAAGGCGGCGTGAACGTAGCTTCACACCAACGCCGTATGTGTGACAAATCTGCCTCTGAAATGCACTGTTTCTATTTTATTCAGAGAAATGAGAGTCTCAAGGACATTATTCGCGAATGTTTTGACTTTCTTTTTGCGTGTGTTTGTGTGGACCTTAAAGAGCAATAGTTCATGTTTTTTTTAGCACTTTCTTTATTACAGAAGTGGACACTGCTTGCATTTCAAAAAATATGAAAGGCAAATGATCTGAATTTATCTCTTTAACTACTATATTTTAATATGCATCTATTTTAGGACTGATAACTTTAGATAAAACATTTGGGAAACTGCTAATTAAATATTTAATATAAATTCTAATTAAGTGCAGCAATAAGTACCTTAGAGACCCACTCTGATTATTTTTTTAGATCTATTTTCAAATTGTTCCCAGTGGTTTTTTCATCATGATTATGCTGTTTCTAGCCAAAATTAAAAAAAAGGAAAGAAAAAAAAATGTTTTTGTTGAACATGGTTTCTGCAGAGCAGCAGGAGTTTATTAAAAAAATACCTCTGAGTTGTGGGGAGGACTGCTGGCATGGAGTGAAGCTGCACTCATCTCACAATTTCAACACACAAAAAAAAAAATACTCAGAAATTCAACTTTAAGCTTAATTTTCTTTGCACATGTCCTCCATCATCAGAAAAAATGCTATGAGAAGATGTTAGAAACAGAATCTTCATTGGAGTGGGTTTTTAAGATATGTCACACAAACACATGCTGCTGTGTGCAGCATGTACAAACCTGAAGAAAATCAAATGAGGGAAAAGGAAATAATAAAAATAAAAGCCAGAAGTCTGGGATGTAAAAATTAACGTGGAATGAAGTAAAAACAAACAACGATTTGACAAAAATTGTAGCTTTCTGTTGTGTACGCCTTTCATACATTATTTTTAGGGCTGGGTAGATAATAATTTCCAGAATCGATTCGATTCCGATTTTTTTTACATTTTTTTAATCCACTCAATTTGAATCAATTCAATTTTAAGTTTACACAGTTTACACATTTATACAGTTCACATACTGTAAAATGTATCAGCGAAATAATGAGATTGTTAATATCATCCAGTGTTACATAGATTCTCAAAAGAAGAAGTTCGAACAAAAATTTTCAGATCATTAACATTGTAAACATTGTTCTGCTTCTCCTAGAGGATGTTTCTCAGTTTCACCACTAGGTGGCGATCACGCTATAGCAGTAAACTTTTTTCAAGAAGAAAAAGCAAAGAATGATAAAAAAAAACTGTGTTTTAGATCACAAATAGTTCCTTTTAAAAATATTTCCTTAAAAAAGTTTATGCCTGTGAGTTTATAAAGATGTTCATTTAGTCAGTAATGTATGTTTACATCAACCGAGTGTTAGCATTAGCCGTTTTATGGGAAATCCTATTATACGCTAGCATTAAGCTAGCAGACTTTAGCTTTATGGGCTAGATCAATTTATATTTTTATGGATCGATTATTGATCTTATTAACCTTAGATCGATTCAAATCAATTTTATCAACCCAGCCCTAATTATTTTCTCTCCAACAGGAAGTTCCTCAAAAAATCTAGTTTTATCAGCATGAGAAAATATCATAATTGACTATTTTCTTTGTTTGCGATAAAAACTAAATATATAATTTAAAAGAAAATTGACTCTATCCAGCCAAGCAAACATTTTAAAAGTTTTTAAAAATTATAAATTTATATTTTAATCTGCCATGAAAAGGAACAATTTCATGTAGATGGAAAATTAATGCTGATTCTGTGTTAATAACATGTCCAACTTTTTGCAAAATCAAGAAAAAGGAAAAAATATAAAAAGTAAAACAGTAACTTTGCATTTTTAGACAAATCTAACAACAGGGTAACTGGTAGAAACACATAATACGGGCGTGAACCTTTAATCTTTTAGAAGAATGTCATCAACTTATATCATGCTAAGGAAAAATGTGATAGATTTACATTTAAAAATTAAATTTAGCCCATTTGTGTTTAGCATATCTATCTTACAGTATGTTAGGATGGAGCATCAAAAAATAAACACGCCTTTTTATTCAGTAAAGCTGCCCTAAATTCCTTCTTGTACATTATTTTGACTGAAAACGACAAATATCGAGGTCCTTTTGTCGGTAGTACAGCAGGAGTCAACGCTGGTTTTGCATTGCTGTCACTCATGCGGATCTTGATCAAACAGCAGTTTATGTTTTTCCTCAAATGTCTTTGAGCTACAGTTGTTAAAGTCTGATCGACTAAGCAATCCTTCACTTTCATGAACAGATTTGTGCCTGCTCAGATAAAACTCAGGCGTTTTTGAACATCTCAACATGTGAACAGGCTCAAATTTTAATAAAAATAATTGTTTTCATTCTCTTACACTGTGAGAATAAGAGACTTGATTGATTTAAGAGACTTTTTCTGTAATACAGGAGAGCGGATGATAGTTGTGATGTTCAGAGTGTGAGTTTAACCCTTTAATACCAGTGTTTATGTTCTTTGATTTACTGTAACTTTTTAACCGTTACCGTGATCAACATAATTCCAGTAGATTGTGAAGGAGAAAAGCGGCTCACGCCGCTTTTCTCCTTCACAATCTACTGGAATTATGTTGATCGTCTTATTGGTTGAAAAGTTACCATATGTTAAAGATTTAGTTTTTGAGCGTCACCTGCGACGTCTTAGGTGTTAAAGGGTTAATCCTTCGGTGTCCCTGACTCAAACCAGCTCCAAACCTTTAAAAAAAAGCCTTTGTTTTGTTTATATTCCAGCAAAAATGGCCGACTCCACAGACTTTTGCTTTTGGCTCCTCCCCCGTCCTCTGTTGTCAGGAGCAACGGAAAGAGGAGAGCACAAATCTACGGAGCCTTTCACTCAGATTTCATGAACATCTCATCTTCTACTCTGGCGAGCCTGGCCAACAGTTTCTACGGTGGTCTATGGGATGTGTCGATACATTAATGGTAAATACATTGCCAAGGGTAAAAGCCAACCTGTAAATATGTACAGAGATCAAAAGCAAAAATGTACATTTTGTTCTTACTATATGATTGACATAGGACTATTAACTCTGGACTTGTAGTGAATAAAAAAATGTTAATACATTTGTTTGTGTGAGTCTATATTCAGTTATTTTGGTGAATTTGTGTGAAAGGGAATGAAAAGTTGAATTTCCAAAAGTTATTTTGATGTTTTACCTTCTAGAGGTACTGTGACATCTACTATCTACTACTTTATTAAAGTGGTCACTGCTAATCTGAAGCCTTAAGATAGCAAAGTTAGAAAAAAATAAAACATATTTGAAATGATTCTTTTCACAGAAAAGATCCTTTGACTTCAAAATAAAAGAAACCTGCTTTTAACAGATAAAACCAGGAGTTTTTATTCCATATATGGATTTATTGGGAAACCATAAAAATAATATTGTAGAATATTAATCAGTTGTCTGATGTTACACGGATACTGCTAATAAAGTTGTTCAAATGGTGAATTCACATTTATGATTAGATTTAGATAGTATTTTTATTTTTGTATTTAATTGTTACACCTTAAAACTTAGATGAGGCTGACGGTGGTGTTAGCGCTCTGGCTGGGAGGGTCCCCGGCTGTGCAGACAAGATGGTGGCTGAAAATCATTAGCTGGTAGAATCTATGAAAACATTGATATTGGTATCGATATCAGTGATACTGACCAGTATCGGATCGATTCCCAAATGTTCAGTATTGCCCAGTCCTAGCATTCACAGGGGGGAGGTCCCAACTGTTAGCATTACCAACAACCAATTTATGTGCTCAGGGGAAGGGGTTTGTGTGTGGGTCTGGGGGAGGGGACTCTTTCATTTGTGTGCCTAATTTTATTATTATTTATAATAAATTATAAATAATATAGCATTATAGCATTATTTATTTTGTTTTAGTGTAAAACCTTTCGTGTGTGTTTTTATTTATATGAAAAGTCCTATATAAATAAAGATTGATTTGATCTT
>NC_050524.1:29640871-29658166 GCF_002922805.2 Oryzias melastigma | reverse complement strand
ACTCTCATTTGAATTCCATTAATCTTTAGTGTCCTTTGTCTCAGTAGAGTCCCCTCCCTCCCAAAAAGACAGATCTATCCTGTGACCCCTGCTTCCCTCTGGAGACCACAGCCAGCTGTGTGAGTCCAGGAGCGCGGGATGCGCGGAAATTCCGATCTTCCAGCAGAGACGGGAATTAGGAGGAATCAAAGGAGTCTTCCTCTTCTTCATTCCCTCTCTTCTGCCGTCTGCTTTTACTACAGCTGTGTTTCATTCATTATTCAGCATGCTCTCACTCTTCATTCCCTTGCATTTATTATATATTTAGCTCGCTACTGCGCCTCATGTCAGTCTTTTTTGTTTACTTTTTGACAAAATAACACAAAATTAGTTGAAACAAATATTCGAGTTCTTCCCCTTTAAGGATTTGAAATGTCCACTGTGCACGAGGAGGATAAATTAAGCATTTTGAACAGGGTTTATTTATTTATTTATTGTTTTTTTCTTCGTTTCAAAAGAATTTGAAGCCCTGGAATGCTACAGTTGATATTAGGGATGGCATAATACAAAACTACATTATATAACTCAAATTATCCTTTAATGGCTAAATCAGCAAGTAGGCAGTTTGATGAATAAAAAAGAAACAAAAAATAGTCTAAAAAAGTGCTAAAATTAAGAGTTATTTCCTTTTTGTCCTCTTTTGGTCCCTAAAAACTTGTTGATTTTACCTTGACTTTCTGCTAACATATTTACACATCTGATTATCCATTAAAACTCTCCTCTTTTATTCATCACTTTACTTGCTGAATGCCTTCCTGCCTTCACCTGTCTCCACTGGTTGAATCTTTCCAGCGTTTGATTGCACAGACGCCCTTGACCAATCCCCTCTTCTTCTTTCAGCGACAAATATTTTGATAAAAGCTGCAGAAATGAGATTCTTTGGTCAAAATGTCTTGTTTTCTGAAAGGATTCAGTCTTGGTGATTTGTGAACTACTGTCAACCTTTTGGAAAAAGGATTTTTTTTTTCATCACTAGATGTCTCAAATACAATGTGCGCATTGAAAGTAAAAACGTCACTGATCCTGATCATACAAATAGGGTCAGGCTTTTTTGGTATTTAAATGAAAAGATTGTGGCTTTTTGATTACAACTGCCAATAAATAAACTAGAGATGTGACCAGTTATCAATAAAATTATTTTTAATTTAACCAAATAAATCCTGCAAAAAGCAGAATTTTTAGATATTTTTTGTTACGTTTTTGACATTGTGGCACTGTATAAATATTGATGGAAAAAGTTTAAATAATTTGTTTCCTAAATGTAAGACACAGAGCAGAGAGCTGTAAAGGACGGAAAAACCTCATAGTGGGTAAATGTAACATCTGGAGAACCTCAGGGAGCCCTGTTTGTACCCTTACTATTCTTAATGTTTTAAAAAAGTCCCCCATGACAATTTTTTTATTTCAAAAAATATTCTCAGTAGTGTTTTCATTGTGGTTATGAAGTTTTTTAACCAAAATCCCAAAACCTAAATGTCTTAAAAAGACATTTTTCATGATGATCTGAACCCTCTGTTTCCAAAATCTCCTCTGAGGGGGCGTGGCTTTTGGAGCTCCGCCCCTGATCCCACTGTCTGATTGATAGTTCTGTGTCTCACTAGTGTAAATCTTCACCGCTGCTACATGAAAATCTCCATCAATCTGGGTAATGTCCAGCCGTATGGTTCTGATCCGGATGTCAGCTGGACGAGGAAGTGAAGATCTTCATGGACAGAACTTCCTCCAAAATCCTGATTCTTTCTCCTTCCTTTTTTAGTCAGCGGCACAGCTGCTTCCCTTCATATCATTTCATATGAGTGGAAAAAAAGTGACTATAAAGTTCTGATATCTGCATTAGTCCAACATTTGCCCCATTCTGGAACACGGCAGCATCCTCTGGTCTGGGGCTGCCAGCTGGGCCAACACAAATTCCTGATCCAGTTTTGACTTCAGATTTATTACTAACAACCTTCAACAGCTATGTCCCAACACTAGAATCACAGTGAGCTTACGTAGATCTGACATTTCTGAGAAACATAATGACTGACTCTTCATTCCTGTTTTCTGCTTTAGACTCCATAGTGAACCGTGAAACACTGTTTTATTCCATCTTCAATTTGCTTGTGTTTTAACTGTTAAAGTTGGAGGATTTTGTCAAATTTGTATTTCAGTGAATGCTTTTATCTCTTCCTGTCCTCACCTTAACTTTTTAACCGGATATTTCTGCACTTCTGAATCTTGGTTTTTAACAAATGAGTCATTCTTCAAGAAGGACTGCAATTGGACTTGAAAATTTGTTAATTTTTTACCAAGATGTTTTACTTTTTCATAAAGTGCAAGTAATTAGGGAAATGTTTAACTGACAGAAAAACAAGTTTTTCCATCTCAGGCATAATTTTTTTCTTATCATTTATTCCAGATATGGTCACTCATCTTTCAGCCTTGTACTATGGAAGCTCTGTGAATATTATCATGACATCGTGCTATCCTACGTTAACGTTGGGAGTGGGGTCATCTGGACCCCACAAGACAGACCGTTAAACTTTTTTTTCCAAGGATTTTTGGTTTTCACTGGTGGTTGTAGCAGACGTGAAGTCCTGTCCACCTTCATCCACATTTGTCATGGGATGGATAACACGTCAGTGTGCGGCTGGGTCATCTGGACCCCATAAGATTTCATGTGAATCCGATTAGAAAATCAAAAATGGAAATTTGACATTAAACAAAATATTTTTGCTTATTAAAATGTAACTAATTGGTGAAAGAACAAAAGTCATTTTCAAAGACATGTGAAAACTTAAATGAATGAAATTCTGTTTAATTTCATTATATTTACTGCTTATTATATTGGGGGGTTTCAGTGTGTGAATTTTAGTGTGGTATTTTGCTGAAAATGTATGAATAAAATGAAAAAAAAAGGTTCAGAGGGCTGCAATGTAACACAACAAAAACAGTACGGACACTTTTCTGAGCAAGACTTAATTTATGATGGTTTAATCTATTATAACAGACACTTTGATGATAATTCTATGTGGCCCTAAAAATATACATTAATAAATCAAATAAATCTGAAATATTTGCCAATTTTCATGGATATACCTTTGGTTTTAAAGGGCCATACCATGATTTTCTAAAGTTTTTCAGAGTAAACTGTGTCCATTTCATTATATATTACACCTTTGGAACACTAAAAACTAATTATTTCTGGAATATTAGTCATTTTTGTGAAATCTTTTCATACCCGGAAGTAAAAGAACTCGATCCCTGAAGCCCCGCCTCTCGCTCCTTGAGGATGCCGCCCATTTCCTGACGTCATCCTAGAGACATCCTCGTCAGCGTGTCACCTACGAAAAAAAACATCCAATTTATTTGAATTTGAATTGTATTGTATTTATATGTACAAACAGTGTGTCTATCCCAAAAATTGGCACAAACCAGTGATGGCTAATGGATTCATTTTGTGGTGAAATTTGGTCAAAAAATGGAGACAACAGCAGATGAACATTTCAGGAAATTATGAAATCATTGTTCTGATTATCACTGAATGTTTCTTTTCTCTTTGAAACATCAATAATCTCTTTAGCAAAAATCCTTTTCATGCGCACCTTGCTGCCTTTGCTCAATAATCCATGTTCAAATCAGTTCTCCCAATTCTACACCCACTTTCTCCACCAGGAAATAGTCAGCTCCCTTTCTCCACCAGGAAATAATCTGCTCCCTTTCTACACCAGGAAATTGTTGGCTCCTTTTCTTCTGCCGTCTTCCCAATATCCCTGTCTGCTTCCTCCATTCTCAGATACATTCAGGATCCTTCCCAACATGTCGTGCAGATTCCTCACCAGAAGTTTCTTCACAACGTTGAAACTCTAAAGAACGATTGTTTCGCTAATTCGGCTCACAACACAGATTGCCGGCGTCTGCACAACTGTGCACGAGCTGGGTTAGGGGGATCATGAAGCTAGCTGATCACTGCTAGCTAGTGGAGAAAGTGTTTGTGTTAGCCTGGGGCGGAGCAGACTCTTCCTGGAGGGGGCGGTTCTCAACTTGTGACATCAGCACATGAGGACCCGCTTGTTTTCATAGGAGGGGCTGCTGTTGAGAGTGCAGGTTTTTGAAGGATTACTCAGAAATGTATGAAGGGACCAAAATACCACTTTGGGGTTCTTTATAGTGAGGAATGAACAATATAATACACTTAAAAACTCAAAAAGTAGATTTTTCATGGTATGGCCCCTTCAAATGAAGTAAAAAAGCAATGTCATAATTCTTTTTGTTCATGCAAGTTCAGGTTAGCTCTTTCCAAACAGGCATGCGCACACACACACACACACAGACAATTTTACCCCTAAGAAAGAAAGAAGTTTCAGTTGGGCCTGAAAAAGGGAAATAAATAGAAAAAGCAAGCTTTGGTTTTCATCCCGTGCTCGGTTGCAGAGCTTTAATAGATGCTGTAACCCTCTGAGGCTCGGGTCAGAGAAGTCCATCAGGGAGAGCGTCTGAGGAGGATGGGAGGGAGAGAAAGAATCAGCTCAGTGATAGACAGGTTCAGAGTTTAGACGAGAAGAATGCCTTTAAAAAACAATTTAGACTTTGATCAAGAGGAGAATGAACTCTGTGAACTTTATTTTATGACAGTAGGTTTATAAAGAAAAGAAAAAAAGCTTCTCAGACAGCAACATCCTACTCTCAATTGTTATGTGTAATATTGCCTTTACAGACTCTAACTTTTATTTGCATGCACAATAAAGATTTTGCAGAATGCATTTCTCAGCACAGTTCCAAACTGTAAAGTAAAACTCAGAAAAGAACTTTGAATCATAAATGTATAAGCCTTGACATTTAATTTTCTGCAACAGTTACTGCAGGATGGCTGTGAGCAGTAAAAACATTCAGGACAAGAGCACTGGAATGTAAAGACTAACATTTCCTGCTTCTATAAGCAATGCAACCACGTTTTGGCACATTTTCTTACTCTTCTAATCAACAAATCAATGGATCAAAACAGTAACTCACGACTAATTGTCAATGGCGTTTCAAAATTACCGATAAAAGTTGCAAAATGGTTCTTCATCTCAGCTGAGGTCCTCTCCGTTTACAAAAAGTTAAAGGAAGTAGACAGAGATGCTCCGTTTGGAGCTTCTCTGTGAAGCTCTTTGAACTCCTGCTGGTCTGCACTGATCACAGTACTCGGCTGAAGAAGAGAACCACGGCTGCAGGCGATAATGATGCCATGAGTAATTTAGCTGCTGCACAACTGAAGAAGAAATGAAGTTCACAGAAATTGACTCATTTATGATGGTAGACTGCAGTCTGGGCTGGGTCACTAATCCCTATCTACCAACTTTATTGGAACAAACGTCACTTGTAGCCAGACATATGTAGGCCTTATTAACTTACATGGTAGGTGATTAGAGTATTTTTGTACAAGAAGTCACTCTGGACTATATGTTGCACCAATATATGCATTGTAAAAATGCATACTAAAGAATTAAAATCAAGACAGATAACACTGATATCACGAGCCATGTATCCCATCATATTGTGAGGTACCCACCCCACTGAAAACATGCACACCATCCGACCATATCGCATTAATGCTTATTTAGCTTCATGAAAAATTTAAGAATCTAGTATTTCAGCACAATGTATGAACAATTATTGAGATAACTAACATAAACAACTACAACAACTCAAGTATATCCTTTGTTTCTCTTTAAATCTCTAGATCTGTTGAATTCTTCCTCATCTTTGTCAATTTATATCTCAAACTCAATTTACCTTGAGGCCACTGAAGGCCGAGACCGGGTCATATGAGGTTCCATTAGTGCCAAAAATAGGTTTTTGCCTCCACTGTCTATGTCTTTGGTCCATTGTCTACTGAACAGGTTTTTTGAACATTTGTTCATGTCTATGTACTACTAAGCAATATCTTCTGCGTGTTCTGTGAAACGACAGGAGCTAATGATGCTAGCAACTGTTGCTAAGGACTTTTCTCACAATCAGATCCAACGACAATAACAAATGCAAAGTTTTAAGCTGAGACATCACAAAGAAAGTCAAAGAAACGTGGACATGCAGAAGTTTAGTGGGAGGAGAGTGAAATTGTGTCTTGATGTTTTAGTACTCAAAATTTGCCATGACATTTTGTCAAACTGGTATATATTTATGTCTTGCGTTGGGACATGACATCTTTTTTCACAGCATCATTTCTTTGAGCATTAAGAGGGAAGTCTGTGTGACAGTAAGAGAGACGATGGAATCCAATCCAAGCTTTGTGTCACGGCTTTACCACAGAATCCATTTTTGCTTTGCATCCAGACAGTTATAAACCTGCTTCTGCTTTATTCTGTCTTGAATGTAGCCTTGAAAACATACTGTATTAAATTTGACAAAGAAAACTGCCTTGAAACATTTTATTTTTCAGTAAACAAAGAAAGACAAGGCAAACAATCAACTCTCCACATGTTTTTTCTGGTCAGACTTTGTAACTTTCTCTCCCCTTTATTTCACATGCCATCACCTGCGGGCAGAAACGCTTTTTAATGGAAGTCGCTGCTTCATTGTGGGTTGATGAGCAGCTTTTCCTGACCGCTCTTTCTTCTGCTCTCCTGCACTCCGGCGTTTTTCAGCTCTGCCCTGTCTTGATTTCCCATTGCCCTCTGGCTGTTTGCGTCTAAAGCAGGAAGTCAGCGCCGCTTCTGTCAGTCACAACTTTTTCTATTCTTCAGAATCGTCTTCACATTCTTTCAGTCATTCAATTCAATCTATGTTTTTTTAAAGCAATTAAACCAATGAATTGACCCGTGTTGATCTTTGCAGCACAGGGTGGAAGAAGCAGAAATAAACGCTACAAAAACAAAATCATTTAAACAACTTAAGCAGGTGATGGTAGCGCAGCATAAAAGACAATGAAGTAAAATAGGAGGGAGTGTAGCCGCCGTGGCAGGTGACATGAGGCACAGCCGCTCAGGTAATGAGGCAAAATGAAGCTCTCTCTGGAAGCATCGACCTCGCTGATTAAACACAACAGGACCATTAGAGGAAACAGAAAGAGACTGAGCAGTGAGGAGGAGGAGGGAGTCTTGGCGCGCAGGGCGCTGACACTAATGCAGCGCTTCTCTAATGCAAAGGGAGGTTTGATGATGTAGTGGCTGCTTGAGTGAGCAGGCTGAGTATCAGCTCTTCCTCATCGTCTGTGAGTCTTTCCTGGAAGGTGAAAATGAAGCCTGAACACCACAAATGATATACATTTGATCCAACATGAATCACTTACCAAATGAAAATGGTGGGCATGGATAATGAATGATGCTGCTATGATAGTCCCGTCTGCGTGGAGATGAAGATGCTTCACTGTCAGTAGAAGTACTGTCGTGGTGTAACAAGTTGTTATAACTTCCAAAATGAGTTTTTAACAAACCAAATAAATTCAAAAGTAAAAGTGAACAATAAAAAGACATTTTACAGTGTTGCTTAGGTTAGTGGTCCCCAACCACTGAGCCGGAGACCAGTACCGGTCCGTGGGTCACTTGGTTCCGTGCCACAAACAAACAAAAAAAAAAATATATATATATATATGCACCAACTTAAATTAATTCCTTGTAGTTTATTTTCAGATCCTGAAGGGATTTTAACTTTGGAAAACTGACGGATTCTGTTCACAACATCCGCCTCGGTCATGTGACTTAAAGCAGCTAGCTACATGGCTACATGGGTACCTAGCTAAAAAGTTAACAAAAACCAAACAATAAAACGTATTTGGAAAGTAACGAGTCAGTGGGGAAACTGAAGAAGAGCCTTTGACTTCAAAGAACAATAAAGTGAGAGTCTTCCTCGACGTACGGGATTATTGAGACAGTTGCTCTCATGTAGCAGAGGTCACTCTGGCTCATATGTGGCGACAGACTCTCCACTGTTTCACACACGGAGATAATAAAGTTGGAAACATGCTGGATTTCAAGTTTACAATATATACACAAAATACCAGCTTTATGGTGGCGATGTCATTTTATTTTACTTTATTTATTCATCACACCATAAAAGTTGTTAGCCTCCATTTTGACACTAAAGGGAAAATCTTCATCATAAAATTCAAAATAGCCGCAAACATTTTATGGAGAAGGAAGCTTCAATCAAACAAAGTTGGTAATTGTGGAAACCTATAAGAGACATTTGAGAATTTTCGTACAGCTAGGCGGACTTAAAGTGCTTTCAAACCGAACGCAATTCACGCGACAAATTCACCGATCTCTGCCTGCCTGTGCTCGACGCCGTGGTTGCATGTGGGAGGAGCTACCAGCTAAAATTTTTAGCATAAGGAATGGTGTCTGTGGATTTCTCACTCAGAATGATGTTGACAAATGAATAAGGTTTATTTATTGTGAAGAGCTCTACAAAAATATCAGCAATCATGTCTCCATGTTTGGGTTATGGTTATCATTAAGAGATTTTCCTGGTACAGGGCTGTGTCTGTATGACAGCCGCTTCCGCAGTGTTTCTGTGTCTCTGTGGCTGAGCTTAAAAGGCTGAACGTCAAGTATTAACCCGAGGAATAAAAGCCTCCTCATCCCGCAGCGTCTCTGTCAGTCGGCAAATGAAGCGAGTGAGCTTCGCCGCAGGAGGATAAGCCGGCGATCCGTCCAGAGTGTATCCCGTCTTCTCCCCAAATGAGACGGATGAGCTCTGAGAACCTGCGGCTCCAGCAGGTAAATGAAAGAGATGGAATTTCTAACCAAAAACACTCGTATTGGATTAGTATTGAAACAGGCCGCCTCCGCCACGCGACTCGCGTTCGGTGTGAATTAACGTTTACACCTATGGGACGGTATGAAGTCCAACATAAAGGGCATATTTTGGACTTGTGGGACCTATCAGAACATTCTAAAGTACCCCGACTTCCTTTAAGTAAATGTATGAGGTAAGTCTGGGCTGATTTGGGGGATTTAATTGCAATAAATAAATCTCAATTTGGATTTTTTTTTTTTTTGAGACAACCTCAGTTATAAACTGGCTTTTCTCAAATAAACTAGCTTTAAAAATGTTCAGAAGATAGATGGAGTGAAAACAAACACAAAAACTTAAAATATAAAGTGACTTTTTCATTTAAATAATGTATTAAATTTGGATAATTTATATAAAAAATCGAATGCATGTATAGCATACTTATATAATAATAATACACATTGTATATCATTAAAAAAATGACATTTTAACTTAATTATAAAAACCTTGCTATACCATGAATTGGAAAAAAAGTCATTAAAGAACTTCTTTAACACACTCCCACACTTAAGGAAGGCATTATTTCATAGTGATACAATGCACAAAATACATGCATTATATGTTCACATTTTCCAAAAACACTAGGTGGCAGGACAAGGTAAGTGGAAAGATTAAAGTGATCCTGGAGAGGTCCAGTTTCTCTGGCATTTGGAGGAGATTTGCCCTGAACTGCTGCTGGACTTTCAGCATTGTTTTCTGAGGAGAGCTCATTATCCTCAGGGATAACCTGTGAACTTCAGCAGCACCAAATTTCTTCAGGAAGACATTTCAGTGTTTGAATTCCCCGTGTCACTTCTCTCTGGGATTTTGAAGAGAGGGTGACTATGATTTCATGTCTCTTTTCATCAAGTTCAGCAGCAGAAACGCCAGAATCGGGCTGGACTTTTAGTGAAACGGCGAAGGAACAGTTTGGAGTCACTGAACCGTCGTGGATCAGAGCTCATTATTTTGTGGCTCACGTTGCTTTCTTGAGTTCTGGTGGGGAAGTGTTACACATGCTGAAAAGCAAAGTTGCCTTGTTTAGGTGGATGATGAAGCTCGGTGAGGCAAGGAAGACACACAGGCAGCAAAAAGTACATTTCTTTTAAGTCTTGACTACAAAAATATGATGGACCAGTTTACGCTCCCCCAAATAACTTTGCTTGAGAATTTGGGAGGTCTTAAGTTACACTTTTTGACAGGTTGGCATCTTGTAGAAAATGGGAAAATAAATCTTTGGGTTTTTGCGATATATTTATATGCAGTCTTATGAAACTGATTATAAAAATAAAAATAACAGTGAAAGTATATCTGGGTTGAGGCAAGTTTTTGCTAATCAAATATTGTCCGAAGAAACATCCAAAACTGAGCTATGAGTGGAAAACCAGGCTTAATTCTCATTTAAGTTGGAATAGAACTGTCAGTATAAATGGTGTATACACTTTACTACCTTCTTGGAAGGCCCAAGACACTGCAGTCCTATTCCAATTCACATTCCAATTTACACATTCACACACTGATGGTGGCTCCACCGCCAAACTATGGTGCCAACATATAACCATTAGGAGCAATGTGGGGTTCAGTACCTTGCCCAAGGACTCTTTGACACATGAGTGTGCTGGGCGGGAACCGACCCTTCAATCTTCCAACCAGACATTGGCTGCATCTATGCACCACGACCGCCCACACATATAGTATAATAGAGAACAAAACAACTAGGAATGTCCTAATGTTGCAAATATTTAATGTTAAAAATGCTCAAAAGTGATTCATTTAGACTGACAAAACAGACAAGTTACCTACACGTTCATTTGAATCTACAGAACCCCACAAAATGGATAAAATAAACTCAAATACCAAAAAATACTCATTTGGAGCCAAGAAATACCAATAAAGATGTTAAAAAACGTACCAAGGTAGAAGGGTAAATAAATGAAGCACACCATTGTTTTCAAAGCAGCTTGGGTCTCAATATCCTGTAAAGGTGCATTCACACTGACCAGGATGCGCACCGTGGAGGCGGCCAGGTTCAATGTTAAGTCAATGGTTCAGACGCAAATTGAGGCGATCTGAATTCCCGCGACGTGATTTAAGAGTCACGTGCGGTGATGAGGCGCAAATTGGAAGGCGGAGCCAAAATGTAAATATCTGAAGTTTGACAGATCTCTGCATCGCATCAGCCAATCAGAAACTCAGCTTTGGCAATGTGATGTTTTCAGTGACTCGAGCAGGAAGTAGAATATTAAACAATGCGAGTGTTTTTGTCCTGAACTTCCATCTAATTCCTCAACCTGCTGGGGCTGCAGAGTTACCAGGATGGATGAAGAAGATATACGCCAAAAGATCGCTAGCCTACCGCAGCAGCTCTCTGGCTGCAGTCACCTAACCTTTATTCCAGATACGCCGGCAGACAGACAGCCGCTGCGGAGTGCAGGGGGTGCCTGCTCAGGACTCCTGTACTTTATGACATTTTTCTTATTTTCGTGGAGACAATAATAACACCGCCCCTTTTTTCCCCTCCTCTCGCGTTAATGCATTCAAACTCAGTCACAGAGCCACAGAAACACAGCGGAAGCGGCTGTCATCCAGACACAGTCTCCGGAGTGAGACTGAAGCCCCAGGTGATGTGGAAATATTTGAATGACCTCATAAACCAGACATAAAGACGCGATTATCGATGTTTTTAAACTATTCACAATAAATAAACCTGATCTCTCAACATAACCCTCTCCATTTCCATACATTGTAATTGACATAGGGTACCCAGACACCACTCCATGTCAGGCTTAAAACATCAGCTGGTAGCTCCTCCCACACACGGCCGTGGCATCACGCTCAGTAACACATTTTTTCACAGGCATTGAGCAGAAAATTCGTAGCGTGGCAAAAGAGGGGCGGGGCACGCAAATTTGTCGCGTAAATCGCATTTGGTGTAAATGCACTTTTAGAGTGACTCTCACAAATGCTGATCACTTGCAATGATCGGCTTTTCAGAACAGATTTGTGGCTCATTCCAGGACTAAAATAAAATAAAATTCATATATACTGTCTCTGTCCATCATGTATTTTTGATTTATATAAATGTTCTTACCCCAAAAGTATAAATTAGGTCAATAATATAAATTTGCAGCCTTTTATGTTAGGATGTTTAAATATTAGATGGCCACGAAGTAGTATTTTGTACTTTCTAGCCACAAATTCGCTTCTTGTTAGCAGGTATATTTTGTGGTCATATATGAGTATTTTGGTAGTATCTTTTTAACCATTTTGTGGCAAGAATTAGATTTAGGTTACGACAATTTAGCTTTTTTTTGGGCACAAAATTGAATTTTGTTGGCACTTTAAAGGTATTTAGCATCTTTACATCTATTTTCCAGCCACAAATGAGTATTTTGTTAGCATAATTTTAACTACTTTGTGGCCAAGAATTAGTTTTTTGGTTGCCTTTTATTAACTATTTTGTAGCCACAGTTTAGTTTTTGCAAGCATCTTTTTAACAATCTACTGGCCAAAAGTAAGTATTTTGTTAGCATCATTTAAGTATTTTGTGGCCACGAATTAGTTTCTTGCGAACAGATTTTAACTATTTTGTAGCAACAACTTAGTGTTGTGTTGCTACGTAAAAGTGTTTTGGTTGCATTTTTAACCTATTTTGTGTTTATGAATTTTTTTGTTTCTTAGCATTGTTTTAAGTGTTTTTCAGCCACTGTTTAGTTTTTGCTAGCATCTTTTTAACCATTTACTAGCCACAAGTTAGCTATTTTGTTAGCATTGTGTTGCCCCAAAATAGAGTTGCATTTTTAACGTATTTTGTGGTCAAAAGTAAGTATTTTGTTAGCATTATTTTAGCGTATACATTTTTTCTTAGCACTTATTAAATGTCTTTCAGCCACACATTAATTGTTAGCACATTTTAACTATTTGTTGACAACAATTCATTTATTTTTATACCACATCATCAGACGTCCCCTATATAAATCAAATATTTAACTCCTGAAACTCCTTAAAGAACTTCTTTCCCTGTGGTTGAGACTTGAGTTAGTTTCTATGTCGTCCAAACAGAAAATATCCCTGAAGAGTGAACACCTTGACCAAACGTGGCACAGCTCTGGTGGTGAAAAAGGATGAAGCAATATGTCTAGACAGAAGCAGACTAACAGAAATAACTGGTGTCCTAGGTTTACATTAGCACGATTCTCTCCAACTCAGTTTATTCATTTGAAAAACACCACACACTTCACTGCGTTACAAAAACTTAGTGTTTCACATCACTGCAATAAAGACACGCTCTTTCATGATAAAAATTGTTCATTTGCACCACAGTATTCTACTTTCTTTTTCATCTGTTCATTTTTTTAAGTTTTCCTAACTCCATCTTCTCTAGCCTGTATAGCGAGCTGCATGTCCTGAATTTCAAGCATGACTGGGATAAATTGTCTCACCGCAGATGAATATGAAAAGTTTGAGGCAGTTTTTTTAAGTGGCAGTAATACTTTTCAAGGCATTAATGTGTTGAGTCTCAACCAAAGTCAGAAAATATGTAAAATTATCTTCTTAGTATGAGGTCTCCAGTTTTTCATAACAACCAATAAAATACCCCAAATTTCAGAACAAGAAAAAACTATTTGGAATATTATTTCATTATGAGCTATAGATTTGGTGATTTGGCAAAGGTTTTGTTCACAACAATGAGTGTTGACATTGAGTGTTCAAGGGAAATAATACACCTTATTTACCCACTGTTTTAAATTTGAGACACACCTAAAGTAGTTATTAAAAGAAAAAATAACAATAGATAAACTATTCTCACTATAAAGCTTTGAAAATTAGCAAAACTTTTCCTGGAAAAAAGTGTTTTGCCATTTTGAAAAGAGCAGGAAAAGCCTTCCTACTGCCCCCAGTGGAAGGATGATGAACTACAGGACAGAGAACATGAACCGTTATGCAATGGGGATTTCCCCATTGCATAACGGTTCATGTTCTCTGTAATCATGTAATCAATGTTTTCATGATGTCAAATAAACAGGGTCTCAGAAATGCATGTATGAATTGATAAACTGATAAACTTGATTAACTTTTAGGATAAAGTTTTATTTTGTTGATTCTTTTCAATTTTGCAACAATCTGACGTTTGTGTTTAAATCCCTTTTATCACGTCGAGTGAAGACGTCGTGCCAAACTTGTTCCATTCCTACCTGGAACCTTCTTTCAGCATTTTTTTTTCTAAAGCTTTATCTTTGGACAAAATCTTATCCGATCTTAATCCAAATTGAGGCAGGTCTTCTCTTAAAGCTCAGTATGATAACAGAGCAAATTTGTCCGGCTTCATCCCTGAAGATGTTTGCTCTCATATGTAGCTTGCTAGAAACAGGAACTTAAACATTTCTTCCACCCTTTCTTGACATGTAAATAATCTGCTGTGATGCTGACTGGCAGTAAATGCTCAGCTGGAGTGCAAATCAGTGCGCTCACACTGAACATCACTGAGTGCTCTACCCAGAATGCAATGGAGAGGAGAAGAAATTATACGCATTTTTCTCTTGGCTGTTTTGAAGTCTCCAAATTGCCTTAAAAGCTCTCACTGCAGTATTGCTAACACGGAGCGACACCTGTGGAGGTGATTGTCTGGTGGTGTTTCTTTAATGCTAGACATGTGGCTGAAAATGACAGCCTCCATGGGTTGTTAAAGATATGCAACACTGTCATGAAAGAAGCCTTCTGGAGTCACGTTTAAAAGGGGGAACAAGAACGCCGGCTTACAGCATTCTTGGGAGTATAATTCACAGTCTCGCTCATGTGTGATTCACATGGGATTTTTTTAAAAATCAATAGCAAATATTGCTAATCTTAAAACTTCTTTTTTTTGTTAAATTTGGCTTTGCTGTTGTCTTGCATAACAAAACTTGTATTACAATGAATTAAACATGTAAAATCCACATCTTTTAAACAAATTTAATAGTAACACTTTATAATAACTACACACTTTTTTAACATTAGTTAAACATTAGTTGAGCATGAGCAAATTTGATATTCTGCTCATGTGGGCTGTGCAATATTTTATTATTTTATATTGATTTTATTTGTGTGAGTTTGACACTTAATTATTTTACTGGAAAAATGTTTATTATCATTTTTCTCAAATGTACCTTGTTATGCCAGGAAGTGTTGGTGGAGGACCCAAACACAGGAGACAAGACTTGGTGACAGGAACTAAAAGCATTTAATAAATCAACCAAAACATGACAAACACTCATGGAGAAACGAACATTTTGATCAAACTAAGCACACTGACACTGAGGAACTGAAACCAGACACTTAAATACACTGAGGTTGATTAACTAAATGAAGACAGCTGTGTGATTAACCTGAACATGGTGAGACCGACCGGGAAAAAGAACATGACAAAACCTGAGTCTAGTCTGGCATTGTTGGAATTATCTGGACAGAACTGAATAAGAATGATCCGGAAAACCATCGACTGATTTGATGTTTTCATTTTTTCTTTTAGCACGATACCTTGAAGCAACCTTGGTTGTAAGTTGGACCTTTATAAATAAACTGAATTGCATTGTCCCACATTGTCATAATATCTACAAGTGTTACTTTTCCTGTTAAATATCAACACTCAAGTTCTCTCTTCACTCATGCCATCACACTTAAAAGACACGTAGCCTTCAGGAAAAAAACCCTCCAGTCTCCTTTTGTCCTGAGTACAAAGATAAGCTCCCAGTTTGTCCTTCAAATATTAAAGTTCCATAAAGGGCCAGATTGGAAAAAAATGTCAAATGATAGTCTTATTCTATGGGACCTGTTTTACATTGTGATTTAAAGTCCCTCTCCGATGAAAATCCATTTTTTTAGTTTCTAACATGTATGTGTGGCATTTTTCTTCTGAAAGAGAACAAATGTAATAAGAAATCATTTAATTTATGAGTATTTCTCCTTTTAAATCTGTCAGTCAAACTGTCTTGGACACACTCTGTTTGAATGAATGATCTTCTTTACATCACAACAGCTCTCCTTCACATGCATATAACTAACCTGGTGGGACTGCTCAGCTCAGCTCTAAAAGCCACGCCCCCTCAGAGGAGATTTTGGAAACAGAGGCTTCCGATCAACATGAAAAATGTCTTTTTAAGACATTAAGGTTGTGGGATTGTCATATGGGGACTTTAAAAAAAAACGGTTGCGATAACAAAGCTGGATATTGTGGTCACAGTGACTCACTATTTGTAATTGAACCCAAATTGCTCAAATCTACAGACTTAGGGGCATACTTTTGTAACATCCCGGGTGTTAAAGTTATGACTCATTTATTACCATACAAAACCCCAAATCTGTTCATTGAAAATGGGCTAGTCTAAGACATTGTCTTTAAATAAGTGAAAAAAGCTTTTGTGTATCAGTCTGTGGAGTTTGTATGTGAAGATAAGGAGCTTTCTTAATCTTTTTTTAAATTAAGAGAAATAGCCTAAATACAAGGGGAAAGTCTTTATTTGATAAATGACTCTTTACGTTGTCATAGAATTTTTCTGAATTTGTTTTCTTTAACCCATAAGAACACACAGTGACATCAGTGTAGCAGAAAAATATCTGAAATGTTTTCTTGGTTTGTGGCGTTTTCACCATCATTTTATTTTTACAGGACAATGGGTCTGGGTCTTCATGGGTTAAATCTTTGCCCTCTAGTGTTAATACTGTGAAATAGAATAATTTATCAATAAATATCAGTATGCGTGCTGGCACGTTTGTGTCACTAATGTTTCCAGTGTACATAGCACTTTAACAAAATATAGATATAATTCAAAATAAGTTGTAAATCCTCTACAATAAAACTTTCAAACTTGCCCTCTGTTTTTGACGCTTTACTCGGGGTCCTCTCACCGATTACCTAACAAGTACTAGTCAATGACTGTATTTACTTATTTTTGTTTTGTTAATTCTACTGTTTTCTCAAGTACATTTAAATGTATTTTTGAAACAAATACAGTAAAAAGAAATGCAAAATGACCCATCTGATATCTGCTTTAAAAGAGGTTTTAGATGTGTGAAGACCAAAGCCATTCCTTGCATAATTCTCTATGATGCAGCCCAGAATAGTTCAGAGTGGATTAGATGTTGCCGACTGCTTGGAGAGCTCATTAACTTGACCTGAAATCCAAAACTATTTTAGTATTTATGTTGATCGTTGTGGAAATGTGAACCTTATCTCTCATCACTGTATATTATTACATCTGTCTAATTAAAAAAGAAACATTACATTGACCAAAAAAGGCACAGAAGTTGCTTACAAAACAAAAAGGAGAGCCCTAAGGTATAGTAGATGAGTAATAGCTGGTCTGGAGCTCCAACCTTGCATTGAAATAAAAAAATATTCAAGTTAAATAACTGATTTCAGCTATGGATAATGGAAATTGTTTTAAAATAGCAAAATAGTTACAATAGTTATTGTAATTCCAATTTTCATTGGAATGAGTCTTAAAAACCATCAATATTTTAGATCAGAGATGTCAAACTCAT
>NC_050524.1:29631787-29640817 GCF_002922805.2 Oryzias melastigma | reverse complement strand
CTTCTGCCATTTTCTAAGACATTGTTTCTACAGAGCGGCAGGAGTACATCAGAAAATTGCCTCTGAGTTGTGGATGGTACGGTTGGTGCAGAGTAAGCCTGCTCTCATTTCCCATCATCCGTCTGTCATGCTAGCTCACAGCCCCTCACAACTCCATACTAAAAACGCAGAGAAATATTGGAGCTATCCAGATGTACTGTTTTGAGTCTGCTCCTGATTCACCACGATTTGAATAAAGAAATTCTCAGAAACACAGTTTTAATCTTAATTTTCTTTATATATGTGACAAATCATTGAAAAATGTAGCATCATGACAAAGATGAGTCCATGTTAAAAACACTAAAAACATGATTTTCATTGGAATGAGTCTTAAAAACCATCAATATTTTAGATCAGAGATGTCAAACTCATTTTGGGTTAGGGGCCACATTCAACCTGTCTGATCTCAACTGGGTCGGATCAGTACCATAATAGCAAAATAACCTATGGTCAACTCGTTATTTGTAGCTTTGTTTTTAGGTTTTTTCTCAGTTGGAAAAAATGCCTCAAACAACCTAATAGTCTAATCGCTCATTATTACATGTTTTACTATGTTTAACTGTCTTGCATTTCCTTTGGTTCCCCTAGAGGCACAATCCTGCATTTTAGTGATTTCTATAAAGAACCATAACTCGCCATAGGAATGGGCTAAAAACTTATATATATATATATATATTTGAACATCCTTACATTTTCTATCTTCATGACTGGGCCATGTGGCGGGCAGGATGCGGCCCGTATGTTTGACACCCCTGTTTTAGATGGTTCTTTCCGCGACTTAAAATCAATAAATACAGACAGAATGATGGACGGATGTCCAAGCAGTGTTTAAAAATAAAAAAACAATTCTATTGCTTGCAAACGAATTATCTAGGTTACTAGAAGCCATATACTTTCAATTAAGGGCACTAAAGTGGACATCAGGAAGACCAAGCACCTCTATAAGGACCGTTTCACTTGCACTGCCACTTGTTTAGGAGCCCATAAAACCCAATTTAGAACCATTACCTTCAGGGTCAAAATGTTGATAAGATGTTGGTCTTTAAAGATGATCGTCATGAGTTTAATGTTTTCCTTTAACAAAGTTGAACAACGAACAGAAGTAAAGGCTAAAAATCTAGCACTGATCCCTCCTCTATCTCCCTTGACATCGTTTTTGGAGGGTGATTTGTTGTCCTAGTGTCAGAACAGGTTTAGAACGGTCAAAAAAAGGCAATTTGTTACAAAGGCCTGGTATTTTTCTTGTTGCTTGATAAGCTTAATGATGAAAGAAACAAGAACTACAAAAGTTGCATTAGCTGCGATAATTCAAGTGTTTATGCCGTGCGGAATCTGGTTCCTGAAAATGTTGAAACAATTTACTCTAATTACAGAAGGAATTTGCTGAAAATTGTAAAAGCTATTTGGAAAATGCAAAATTTGCTATAAGACTAGAAATTTTGTTAAAGAACTATGATAGACCGCTGAAGTTGGCCTAAATTTAAAAAAACATTAAAGCAAGTTTGCTTAAAAATCCTCAATACATGCCAATTTTGCTAAATCATGTATGTGTAGCTTAAATAGAAGCTAAACTCTAAATTAGCCCCAAAAGCCGAAACAGCTAAAATACTAGCTCAACTGCAAAATAGCATAAAAATTTGCAATAACATTAGTCAAAAACATTAACCTGTCCCTAAAATATTAGCTAAACTCCAAAGTAGCCTAACAACCTTAGCAGAAAACAAATTAGAAAAAAATGTTAGCCTTTTAGCCACATTACCAAAAGTGAGCTAGCATAATGCTAATATAACAGCTCATTGCCAAAATATTTAAAGAATACTGTAAACCATGGTTTGAAAGTGCACAAAGTTTTAGTAGATTTTTAAAAATTCCTCATTCACTTCCTTCGGGGCACATTTAGCATATTCACACAATAAAGAAAGAAACAAGAGAGTCATTTTTTTTCCTTCTTTTTTGGGCGATACCTCATTTTAAGCAACCTATTGTGCTGTCTTTTGTTTTTAATGTATCTGTCATTTGGGAAAACACCAGGACAAGCACAGTTAGACTTACACACCACTTAGTTTAGCCCATGTACTTTTAATTATTTTGCTTTGTCTCCTGAGACTGTTTTGTCTCACTCTAGAGATCTCTCATGAGATTAATTGAACATGTTCGTGTTGCATTTCTTCTTTATTAAACTGAAGTATTAGGACACAAAGCTCATTTTAATGACCACAATAATTCAATTGTAGCTGTAGTTGTCTTTCTTTGCCAGGCCCTGCAGTCATGCATATCCACACTCAAACACACTAGCACAAACATACATTTGCACTTGAGTGATTTTAATTGTATTAACTAAGATCCACCGACACTCTTTATTTCATAATTTAATCATTTCTAAATTTAGTATGAGACTTTTAACGGATTCAGAAGAATGTGTTCATTTTTTCTTCTCATTCTTTCACTTTTACTAATGTAAACTCTCAGTAAAACATTGCTGGTTTCAATATTAATTCTACTCCTTTATCTGAAGTTCCTGGGATAGGCTCCAGCAACTCTCTTGACCCTGCAAAGGACTCACAAGGAATAGAGGATGGGTTTTTAGTGGAGATTATTTTTTCTTGTGACTCTCCTCACAGCTCTAACAGGCAGCCAAACAAATTGAGGAATTTTAAAAGGGAGCTCTAAGGCAGTCATGGAATATTTTTTTAGTCATCCTTCAAGCATGTACTTTTTATTTAGGGAGAGTGATTTCTTTCAGAAGAAATACACACACAGCTAAACAAAAATGTGTTACTTTTTCTGAAACCCTTACTCAGCACTATGTCTTGATGCTCCAGTTGGATCAACGTCTTTAACATATGCATTTTATAAATAAAATAAAATAAAAAGATCAAACCTAGCCCACCCTTAACCGTTCACCAATTCAGGTGTTAATAGGGTTAAGAAATCATTAATACAAGCTTTTTGAAAGGAGAAGTACCATGAAAATTCTACTTTTTGAGGTTTTAAGTGCATTATACTGTTCATTCCTCACTATAAAGAACCTCAAAACGACATTTAAGAGTAATCCTCTAAAAATCTGCGCTGTCTGCAGCAGCCCCTCCCATACCCACGAAAACGAGCGGTTGGAAACGTGCTGACGCCAGCATGATATGAACCGCCCCTCCAGGAAGAATCTTTGCTGCAAACTCCGCCCCAGACTACAACGAACACACACCCCCTTTCTCCGCAGAGCATACAGTGATCATCAGCAAAGCCTTGTAATCTGAATAGTTGCTCATCTTGTAGCTCATTTTAATGTGAGAAGTTTAGGTGTTTGTTTAAACTTCCAAAAGAAGAGCCAGCACATCAGAAGTGTTTGGATTTTATTTTCAGGAGCGTGACAGACCCGCCAGCAACTCTTTGTCTGCGACCTCCACTTCACGGATGACTGTTTGATAACCTTGGCATGTATCACAGTGGATCGGCCAAGGGACTAAATCTCAGAGCCGGTGCCATTCCTCCAATCAAACCGGATGAAGAGGCCAGAGCCTTAAGTAAATCATGCAGTATACTGTAAGCATATAATGCACCAGCTAACGCTATGTTATGAGGGATGCCACATGAAGTGGCATTTTCCCTGTGTGTAAATACAACTACTCAATGAGTCTTCTGGATCGGATTGTTAATGAAGAGTGTAAGGCTCCACAATCTGCAAATCCATCTGTAATAATAGTTTGGAGGTTGATTGTTTATAAGTGCGAACCATGGGCACAAACAGGCTCGATAAAGAGGTTCAGGGAGGTTTATTGACGGTCTAAGGGCAGGCTCAAGGATGACGTCATGAAATGGGCAGGACCGACAAGGAGCGAAAGGCGGAGCCTCAGAGATCGAGTTGTTTTACTTTCAGGTATTAAAACGGTCCACAAAAATGACACATCTTACATAAAAAAATGTTTTTTAATGTCCTGAAGGTAATATATAATCATATATTTGGATAGAATTCACTCTGACGGACTAAAGATAATCTTTAAGCATTAGAAGTTGAAGCTCAGCTAAAAGAACTGCTGTTTTCTTATTGACCCCCCCCCCCATGCTCTAGCTCCGCCCCTGGCCAGTACTGAAAAAGCAGCAAAATAAAGAAGTAAAAGAAAAAAGTCTTGTTTTTATGTTAAAAAAAAATCTGTATCGTTTTAGAAACGTCCAGATTTAAAAAAAAGTCTAATTTTAGATTTTTATAGATTTTAATTAAAAACGTTTTAACTTGAAGGTCTGGAACTGTACAACCGTAGCTTGATTGTGACTGAACGTGTGTAGACGGGTGTATGTGTGCAGTCTAACCTGATCCCTTATTTGATGCTCTTTAAAAACAGTTGACCTCAAGAAGATTTCATGTATTAACTTAGGGCTATTATATTACAAAAAAAATCATGTAATGAATGTAGGTTTAGGTAATTGTTTTTTAAATTAAAGTTACATGAACATGAAAAAAATTTTATGAAATATAATGTTTTGGTAACATAAAAACTGACAGTAATATAAAAGTACTCCAAGGTCTACTGCAATATTCTAGTTAGGAATTGCATGTTTTTGTTGCTTTTGTGCTGACACAGTGCAGTGATAGTGTTTACGCAGACTCTGTGTGAGGCTCCAGGGTGCAGCGCGTCCATCTGTCCGTGTGTGTCGGATAATTGGTCCCACAGAAATCAGAATATTGGGAACTTCTAATAAATCATACACGCCGATCCTGGATTTTGATTTATTTTAAGGTTTTTGGTGACATACCACAGTCCTCTCACCACTACATACTGCATTACTAGAATCACATGGATTTATTATAAGCAGTTTATTAATAAAGACAAGTTTACAAGGTGATTCAGTGAAATCCTTCTCTTTTTAATTTAAACAGATCAAATGGTCTTGTGTAACGACTAAATCTGTATCTGATCATGTGAAACAATGATTAGTAAAGCACCATGTGGCAAAATAGTTGTGATTCTCCTGCTCCTTTCTGTACATTTTTCGGCACATAAAAACTCAATCACACTTTCAGCGATTTCAGCAATCCTGGTATCAAAACATTCAGCTCGTTCAGAACATCACAGCTTATATTTTTTTATTTATAAACGTTATAGTTTTTTTTAAATGATGAGCAAAATATGCCTCATAGGAAATTAATTAGAAAGTCTTCAAATTTCAAAATTTTAGGAAGATTAGCAACAAGCCTTTAAATATATTCATGGGCTATGTTTTCATCTTTCATAGAAATTTGTAACATTTAATTTTTAGCAACATGCTTTACGTTTTAGGCTAGTTTGATATTAACTGGGTTTTTAAGACTAAATTAGAGTTTAAATACTATTTTACCAACACGCTAACGTTTTTGACTAATTTAGTTTACTGAGGAATTTTAGGCTATTTTGGAATTTAGGTAGTATTTAAGCACCAAGCTAGCTTTTTAGGCTAATTTGGCATCAACTAAGGTTTTTTTGGGCTGATTTCAAGGTTAGCTCATATTTCAAAGGTGACCGAACCCTAAATCAACTTTTTTTTTTGTCTGTTCACCGCTATAAATAGGGATTTTAAAGTGCTGTCAGTCATCCAAATTTTTGATAAATTAAAATGAACTTGTTTAATTCTTGAAAATATAGTCAAAAACCGTCTGTTTACTGCCCACTTCATGTTGTATTCCAATTGAATTTCATGATTGGTGAAACCATGTAAATTTCGGAAGTCTGACGTCATGATCTGCAGCTCCAGTAATAACAGTCCTGTTCTCCAACCCCGCCCCCTGACTGGATTTTCATGTTTCGCCTGTGGGTGGAGTCAGTCTCCACCTTCCCTGTTTGGTTACCCTTTAAGCAACACGCTGAATGTTTTTGCTAAATTGGCATATATTAGGAATTTTTAAGCAGTTTTACCACACATTTTCAGAAATTTAGTTCAACTTTGGCGCTCTTTCATAGTTCTTTAACAAAATTTCTAGTCTTTTAGCAAATTTAACATTTTGCAGATAGCTTTTGCATTTTCAGCAAATCTCTTCAACAATTAAAGTAAATTGAATCACCATTTTCAACAAAAAGCTTCAGCATCTTCAGTGAATATTTCCTCAAAAAGCATTCATACTAGCATTATCACAGGTACTGCAACTTTTCTAGATTTTTTGTGTTCTGTTCTTCTACTTTGGAGCTTTTTTCTTATTTATCACCCTGCTTGTCTTCCTCTGCTACCACCCAAGTCCCATTAGCTCATCTGTGTGAATACATCGTTAGATGTCCTTTTTTTCTCGGTCAGTTGTTTGATCATGCACCAGTTTCTATGTGTTTGTTTTGGTCTCCAGATCATGTGCTTTTGTTTGTCCTTCAAGCATTTTTTTTGTTGTTGTTGGTTTTATGTTTGTGTCTTGGATTCTTGTCCTGCTTTGCACCTCAAAAGGTTTATGGATTGACTGAACGTAGGCCCTGGAGACAGTACCTGTTGGAGCACCAGCAGGTCACTTTTAATGTTTCAAAAGGCAAGAGAAGCCGGCCCGCCACGGACTCATGCCGGATTATGAGCTCCTCATCAATGGAGCATCCTAACCCTCCAGACGCCCTCCCACAGAAAGAACAGCTTTGTTCTCACCAGCTTCCCAGTATCCAGCTAGTGGATAACAAAATCCCCCTCAGCTCTCACTGCATCACACAGACGCTTCTGTAGTCTTTGGGTGGATAGACGATGTTGGCTTCCCAGCTACCAAAGGAGGACGTCCTCTCACATTCAAAGCTTTATTCAATGATTAGCCAGATCAAAGACTGACCAATCACCAGAGGGCTTAGCCTTTGTCCAATGTAGATGTTGAGTACAACCCATTGGGTTTGATATCTTTGTTTTTTATAGTGGAATTATAGCAATCCAATACTGTGGTGCACAGTTAGAGCGGTCAACCTCTGATTGGTCGATTACAAGTTTGCTTACCCCATGTATTGACGTGTCTAAGGGTAAGACACTGTCCCACATTGCTCCTGGTGGTTGTAGGTTGTTGCCAGTATTCAGCAGTGGAGCCGGCATAAGTGTGTGAAAAAAGCTCCAGACCCCACGTGACCCCTGTAGTCAGTCGGCCATTTTGGCAGCAATATGAACAACACTCGGAGTATTCATCTCACTTTAATTCACATGAGATAGAGCTTTATTTAAAAAAACTAAGAGGGTTAATATAATATAATCACTGTTTTTACAGTGCTGATCTCCGTATTCATTTTCTTCATACTTTTTATCAAAATTTCCAGCAGCTGTCCTTGATAATCAACACTGTAGTCACGTGCTCCACCTGTGTACTGCTAGCATTCACACCTGTTGGATCAATAACACCGCTAGACGTCTCATTTGGACGGTCAGATGCTGTGCACCTCTCTGCTAGAATCCTGTGAAGGAGGTTTGTTCAATAACATTTAACATATGTTCTAATTGTGACTTGAAAATGATGCTGACTGTCATTTGCATCAAGTATTTAGAAAAATCGGAGAAAATTATCTTTTGCATAACAATTTGGAGTGTACTCTAAGTATAACACAAAGATGTTGCATTTTGATTCAGATTTCATCATCTTGAATTTCCTCTGTAGGCTGCCGGAATCAAACATTGACCGCTGAGTGACCTTTTCCTCTGGTACCAGTGTTGTGCATGCATGCATAAGATTTTGTACCATTCAGTTGTCCTTGCGTTCACATTCTGCTAGAGGGTAGAAAGGCTCACGTGTGAAGGGATTTAACACTTATCCCACGTCAAATGATTGTGGAACATGGTCCGCTGGACGGCGTCAGTGTTGTGGAACTTGCAAATTACAAGCTTAAGGCCAAGAGCTGGAAGTTGCATTTAAATTTTTCAGAAGCAGAGTGGTGAAAAAGAGCCAAATCATTTCAGATAAGGGAATAACAAATGTTACTGTCAGAGAGTGAATGCAAAATGGATTCAGAGGTTTAAAAATGCAAAAGTCAGGTGAAACAGAAAAAAGATTCAACATTACATTAACAAAAATCTCACTCTCACCTTTCCTGATTTTTTTTTCTCCTTTATTCTTCCAGATGTTAATCTGTTTACTCATTATAATGTTAAAATACAAATTATTCTCTTTCTGTGGCTTTTGCAAATTCTGTTCCATTTAGCCTACCATGTTTTTATGTGCCTAAAATGCAGTAATGGAAATTAATTACTGCTCGAACTCTAATAATTTCTGATTTTACTGCTTCATGCAAATTATTGAAATTTTGTAATTTTCTTTTTTCCTGTTATTTGGCAAAAGTTTAATTAAAAGTCCAGATTTGAAAAGTTCGGTTCTTTATCTTTGCTCAGACTTCATTAACAATATTTCATGAAAAATTGAAGTATAAATTCAAACTAGAAAGTTCCATTACCTGTAGTGATGCTACTGTGAATGTTTTTTGCTGAAAGAAGGCCACTTGCTGAAGATGCTGAAGCTTTTTGCTAGAAATGGTGACGCAATTTACTTTGATTGCAGAAGGGATTTGCTGAAAATGCTAAAGCTATTTGCAAAATGTTGAATTTACTAAAAGAGTGGAAATGTTTTTAAATAACTAATACATACCAATTTTGCTAAATATTTAGTGTGCTGCTTAAATGTGAGCTAAACTCATAATTAGCTCAAAAAACCTCGTAGATGCCAAATTAGCCAAAAAAGCTAGCATGTACTACTAGCTAAACTCCAAAATAGCCTAAAATTCCTCAGTAAGCTGAATAAGTCAAAACGTTACCCTGTTGCCAAAACAGAAGCTAATCTCTAAATTAGCCTAAAAAACCCCAGTAGATAACAAATTAGCCAAAAACGTTAGCATATTGCTAAACTTTTGGCTAAATTCCAAATTAGCATTGATAAAACCTAAGTAAATTAGCCAAAAAAGCTTGCACATTGATAAATTACTAGCTAAACTCCGAATCTGCCCAAAATTCATCAGTAAATTAAATTAGCCAAAAACATTTGCTGTTGCTGAGATAGAAGATAACTCTAAGTGAGCCTAAAAAAAACCCAGT
>NC_050524.1:29629501-29631577 GCF_002922805.2 Oryzias melastigma | reverse complement strand
CTCAGTAAATTAAATTAGCCAAAAACATTAGCCTGTTGCTAAGATATAAGATAACTCTAAGTGAGCCTAAAAAAACCCCAGTAGGTAACAAATTAGCCAAAAACGTTAGCATGTTCCTAAAATATTACGTAGGCTAAACTCCAATGTTTTTTTTTTTGTTACTATGATTACTACAATGTTTTTTTTAATAATTACTTTTTAATTGCTATAAAAAGATGAAAACATATCCCATCAATATATTTAAAGTTTTGTTGATAATATACTTAAAAATTTGAAATTCCTCATTCATTTCCTATGAGGCATATTTTGCTCAATATTTCAAAAACTATAAAGTTTATAAACACCAAAAATACAAGCAGTAATGTCCTGAAAAAACTGAAGGTTTTCATACCAAGATGATTGAGTGATTGGATTTAGGTGCTAAAAAAACCTTTGGAAAGGAGAATGACTGTAGTGTGAATGCTTATTACGCACTCACACAATAATGTGCTTCAGTCAGCATCTGTTTAGCATTCATTTGCATCCTGTTCTTAGGTCAGATCAAAATAATTATCACTTCCCTTCATCTTTGTTACACTGCATAGTTATTTTCCGCTGCACTTCTGATTTATAGCACTGCAGAACTCTGTGGCTTTAGCAGAATCTCCATCTTTTGACAGATCTTTGGTGCAGTCAAGGCAGAGTCATGATTCAGATTTCTTTTACTAATATCTATCCTAAAGTACAATCAGTATTAAGTAAAAATCTAAATCAGTTTTTGCAGTTTTAGATGTTTAAAAACGTTATCCGAGCAGGCATCAGAGCAGCCAGGCCTGCTGCTGCTGCTGAGTCAAGGCAGACTGCAAGCTCAGAAAGTGTGATGAAGAGCTGGAAACAGTTTCATTTAATTAACTAGAAATCTCTGCTGCATTTAGCATCACGGAACAAGACACATGAAAGGGTTGAATTTATTGCCCAGCTTGGTTTTTTGCTGGCTTTCTTTGCTCCTTAAATCATTACTGTTCTGCTCACTGTTCAGGAGCCAGCAGATGAAGCTCAGTCCTCATCTGAACCCAGTCTGAGTCAGAGTTGTTCTGACAGATCATTGAAAAGTCTTTACTGCAGTGTTACTTTTTAAAGTTTAAGAGACAATCCCTTCACTTTATTTATTTATTTATTTATTTTTGCTCACGCTGCTACAGTGTAAAAAGTAAAACATTGGATCATTTAACAAAAGTTCAGAAATGTGTCACATTTAAAACTATTAGTTTTCATCGAATTACAATTTTGAGTTAGTGGTTTACTCAAGTAAAAGTTTTTATTTGATAAAAAATAAATGTAACAAATTTCAGAACTTTTGTTAATTGATCCAATGTTTCATTTTTCACAATGTATAACTAACAAACATTCAATCATCATTGCTGTTAAGCTGATTTTATGTCAAATTTAAATATAGTAAATGTTTCTTTGAGGTGGTCTAAGTAAAGTAGTATTGCTTGTGCCTTCCAGAGACATTTTGTTTGGTACAACTCATATAGTAGGTATGAACAAAATAGCTTTAATAATTGGCAGTAACTAAAAAAGTTTTTATGTAGATAAATTCCTCATAGATTTTGTTTGATGTATTTTAGTGACATTTCAATAAAATCTGCATCAAACCAAGCTTTTATTTAGACTTAAGATTTCTGAAAGCTTTACAATCACTATGCAAAAAACACAATCCTTGTGAAATGTTACAATAAAAAACTTTCTGCATTGCTCCTGCTTGTGGCCAGACTTTTAGTTTTTATTTTGTTTTACTTAAGGCCAGCTTAGCCAACCAGACACTGGGCAGTCACCCCGGAGCCCAAGACATGTTAAAGTCCGAGTCAAGTCACAAGTTATGTATATCAAAGTCCGAGTCAAGTCACGAGTCAGAGGTAGGAAAGTCCATGTCGAGTCTAAAGTCGTCAAATTCATGACTCGAGTCCAAGTCATGTGACTCGAGCTCCCACCTCTGTCTGGTAGTACATGGACATGACCCCAAACTCACGCTGCATCGTCCACATGACACCATGGGTGAACCCTTTCTCCAAATCTACAAACACATAAGGAGTG
>NC_050524.1:29628522-29629485 GCF_002922805.2 Oryzias melastigma | reverse complement strand
TGCTCCCCGCCCCGCGCTCCCTATGGAGAGAGAAGAGCTGATCTACAACTAGAATCTCAACAACCGTCCAGACTGCAGCTCGCTTCAACTGTCGGTACCTGTCAGCTGATGGAGGAGTCCCACAAACCAACCAGACTCTCAAGGACCCCTTCTTAAGATGAATGGTGACCCTGACTTTGGTGTACATCAACAGATTCAAGGATTTCTACCATGTAGGTCAACCCAGCAGTGGAGGTTGGAGTTAACCCAAACACAACTGATCAGAAGTAAATCTTATGTTTGGGATAATTTAGTTTGGGTCTATTCCGGTGACCTTCCTGGCAGAACCCTCTGCATTTACCCGGACTTGGGACCGGCACACAGAGACACTGGACCGTGTCCCTGGTGGTTGCATTATTCTGCCAAAAAATGGCATTTGAAGAAACCAAATGCCATTTTTTGTTGTAGTTTTGTCCTCAGCCTGCTGCCCAGTCTTTTTTTTTAAATCAAGACTGCCTACATTAACCTTTTGAAGGGTGTTACGGCTGTGGCCGTATTTGGTTTTGTCTTTCTTTTTGGTGCGGTGTATTTTTGTCAGAGTGGGACTCCTGTGTGTTTGTGGATCTTTGTTTGTGTGGTTTTCTGTATTTGTTTCAGGTGTGGTGCTGGAGGTGTGGCTCCCCATTGGTCCAACCTGAAGGAGGGGAGCCTTCAAAACCACCGTTTGGACCTTCAGCCCACGAGAAGGGAGCTGGGCTGCAGCCCGTCCCCACTGCAGCTCAGTGATCTTCTCCACCTGCTTTTGATTTGAGCACTTTGTAGTTTCTTTGTTAATTTGGTTTAGGTTGATCTGAAGTTTATAAAAGGACCCAGATTCAGTTGTGTCTCAGTGCCCGTTTGGTTCCCACCAGAGAGCATACGTTCTGTTCCCCAGCTACTAGAAGCCTTGCATTCCCGTCAAGTACCTTCGACCTACACTGAGGA
>NC_050524.1:29613885-29624726 GCF_002922805.2 Oryzias melastigma | reverse complement strand
TAGGCCCGGCCATCGCTACACTTCTTCACAACAAAAATACACTCAAGACTGTGCCCAATGGGGGGTCTTAAAGGAGCCCCACATCTAATGTAACAAACTGTTTGAGCTGGAACTTATTGAAGACAAGACAGAACTGGAAGATATACGATATTCTGTATCTAAAATGAACGTGTTTTGCTGATCACCACTGTGGAGAAATTGGGTGTTGGTGTTAGACTGGGGCGGAGCTATCAGAGCATACGCTTCCTAAAAGGGGCGGTCTCACTCTGTGACATCAGATCATGAGGCTCGTTTTCGTGGGTATGGGGGGGGCTGCTGCTAAGAGCGCAGTTTGTAGAGGATTTATGGTAATCAGAAATGCATGAATGAACCAAAATAAAAAAAACACAAAAACACGAAACAAAATATATGAATAGTACATCTAGGTTTATTTTTAACATTTCTGTTGTGAAATTGATTTTTTGTTGTTTGAGATACAATTTTTTTGTATTCAGTACAAAATTTCTGTCAACTTACTGTTAAAATATCTCGCATTAAGTTAACAGGAGTTAAGTTAAATTCTGTATTCCAGACAGAAAAGTAGGATTCAAAACAAAAATGCTAAATGTAAAACTAATATATATATAGGTACATATATTTAGAAAGTGACTATTCACATGAAATTTTATGTATAAATATATATTGCAAAGTTATGCACAAAATATGACTTTGTTCACGCTGTACTTGAACAGGAAATACTCTGAATACAGAGATTATGAGTATAGTCATGATTACATTCATTAGAATCAAATAAATTGTATTTATGGTGGATAAATCTCTTTTTTATATAGCAGGTGAAACACTAGAATAAAGACATGCAAACTCAAAACTCTTTAAGCAGTAAATGTAAACATTTTGTCAATGAAAAAAAGAAGGAACAGCAAATATTCAAGAGGGAATGTGACCCCCAGAGAAAGAGGATGTTTTTTTCTCTGAAACACACCACAAAGGATTAAGGCAGCAACAGTGGTAAACCGAAAAAAAGAGAAAGAAAGAACCCTCATGCAGCATCTCCGTGAATTCAATAATACGTTTGCTGGATTTCTATCAGAAAACAACCGAGCCCGGCCCCCAGCAGCCCTGCTGTCCCGCTATGATCACTCGCGTCCCGCCCAGATCCAGGTAAAGATCTGAGTGGTGGAAATGTCAAAATCACCTGTTGTCACTCTGTGATTATACTGAGCTGCATGGTGTCACAGTGCTAACAGAGTTCACCTCCCATTCATTTAACTGCAGCTAGCGGTTAGCCGCTAAGCTAGCGCCAGCTTTCACTCAGAACTTACTTGATTTTGCTGCTCCTACAGTCAGATGAAGTTGGTTGTTGTTGAATCTCTGTGAGTAATCCTTATATCCACATGCTCTGTTTGTTGTGGACGATCTCTAAACTTTTAGGCCAGAAATAAAAACACCCGCAAACAGGAACTCGCGCTTTTAAATGGAGGCGGGACTATGTTTTTCTGCAATTTGATTGGTTGGACTGTCACATCAATCAAACGTGGCCCTAATTTGATTGGATGTTGGGCCGACACCAAAGACGGATGTAAACAAAGACAGACAGAGACCGCGGCGCGCGGCTTTCTCTCTCTATACTTTATAATCAGTGGATTTGGGGCAAAATAGCAAGTCTTTCCGAGTCAGAGGGTTAACAGCCTGGTCATCAAAGTGTGTTTAATTACTCCACCTGCACTGTTGGGCCCCTCTTTGTTACTTAAATGCCCAGACATGTGAAAAACTGTGGTTGCAAAAAAAACTAATAAGATTTACTTAAGAAAATCCTCGTAACAATTTGCACCAACAATTATTGATTAAATTTTACTGCATTTATGAATATAAAAACTACCAACAACAATCTAGTAAAATTTACTTACGTCCACAAGTAAGGTTATTATCAAATCTTAAGTAAATAGGACAAACATAAATTTCTCTAATAAAATTTACATAATATTATTGAATGTTCCAAAAGTGATTACAACAATTTGAAAAGTAGATCTTACTAATAAGCAATCGAAATTTTCGATTACTTATAAAAAATAAGTAAACTTAACTTCTTTACTAGAAAAATCTATGCATTTGCATAATATTTGAATTATTATATAAATATTATGAGGAATAATTAAGTATATATTACTGATGCAAAAAGTTTGTTTTTTCAGCAACTGGAAACAGTCTAGTAAATGTGATGAATCCGGACCACACTCTGGACCTGACACCTGGGCTGTGCTTTGAGAAAATTTTAACTAATAATAAAAGTCAGTTTTAAGAAACCCCCTGAAAATAAGCACATTTTTTATTATTATTTTTATATACATTCTTACCAACAGGCTGAAGCCCGTAGGTGAATTCACCCACTAAAAATGCAAACAAGGAAGTGCATTACTTCATGGTTTAATAAACCTTAACGGACATGATTTAAAAGGGCTGGAGGTGAGAAAGTCACGGTATAGACAGGAAGAGATAGAAGTGTTTGCCTGAATACAAATACGTCACACAATTTTACCAGTTAAAACTCGAGCAGATAAAACATTGAACAAAACAGTTGTTGTGTGGTTCGCTGTGGGACACTGAGTCCTAAGTAGCCTAAAGTCTCGTTTTCGGTCTGGTAAGAATGGGTATGATTTCGACCAGTTAATTCTGGTGAGCGACTCCACTCAGTTTAGCCTCACTTCCACTGAGCAGTTTGTTTTGTTAGCGTGGTGTGGACCGATAGTGTGTCATTGCGTCATTGTAGTGCAACGACTAGAAAAGCAACATCAATGGAGGCCATCCATCAGCTGATCTTTTTCTTGCTTTACTTTTTCTATATTGTTATGACGTGTAAAAAATGTTGTTTTAAAGAAGATTGCGGGCGGCTAAGAAGAATACCGCCATAAAGAGGAAAACGGAGCTAGCTTAGCGCTATACTGGTGCTTTCTAACGTCATCATCACTTTCTGCCAATCAACGGGTAGAAACAGTGACTCCACCCCAACCGACCCGTTCTATTTTTCTATAGACCTGCAACAGATGAGGGCTCTGAAGAACAGTACGTTCGAAACTGTTTATTGGGTCCATTTTACAATGGTTGGGGTGTAAAATCCTCCCAAGCCCCTAAAATGTATTAAAGCCCCCCTCTGATGAAAAAACTGTTTTTTGAGTTTTTAACATCAACAAATGCAATAAGAAATTATTTTGTTTTTGCATTTCCGAGTATTTCTCCTTTTAAATCAATCAAATTGTCTCAGACAGACTCTGTTTGAATGAATGATCTTCTTTCCATCAACAGCTCTGCTGCACATGCACTAAACCCTCATCTGTTCCTAGTGTCTAGTTCAGGTTCTGGAGAAGAGAAGATGGTATCTTCACATTGACTGCAGTCAAATGAGCCGCCGTTCACATTTCTGTGGTCAAATCAGCATCACTGGATTTTTGGTGTGAGTTTCATCCAATACTTACGGTAGCAGGACTGAGAACGCTGGAAAATCTCCACCAGACTCCACGGAGCTTCTTGATGTGACCACGGAAATGTGAACGGCGGCTCATTTGACTGCAGTTGGAAAGGATTGTATGAAAGTTCGGTTCAAACTTCCTCGTTTGAGCTGACATTCGGCTCAAAAGACTGTCTGCTTATCCATCTTTTTTGGGTCTTTTTGAGAACATCTTTTTCTTTTATTTATTACTCTAAGTCATTTTTATTTATTCTCTTTAAAGTTTATATTTAGTTCAAGTTTTTTGTGTTTTAAAATATATATTGTATGTATTTGTTGTTGCTTTTTATTTACTTGTTTAAATGTTCTGTTGAGGTATTTATTATTTTGACTTTTTCATCTTTTAATTATTTATTATGTGCACTTTTTGCCATTTTTATTTATTTAGTTATAAGTTATTAAAGTTTAGTTTATTAAATAATACACTATTTAAAATATTAAAACAGCGAACATGCTTTTCTTGTAGAAGACAATAAAAAAACCCCTCTTTTTGTAGTCATTAATGTACCAAACTAACAAGCTGTTACTGCAGAAACTCTTGATCGCTGTTTAAAAATTGTGAAGAATCCATGAAAGAACAAATATTTTGTGATGATTTCAGCATCTGAAAATCCTGTTGCATAGTTTTGGTATTTTGTTGAATCTTTTCTTTTTATTTTCACTAAATTATTCACTTAACCAAATATTATTCATATTAACCAAAAACATCAGGATAATTATTTCAGCGTCATTATGATGTATTTTCTTTATAGACATGAGTTTATTTTTAGTAATACATTGTTAACACAAATAAATCTAGTTTATTATACTCTTGGTTAAATATTTGTTGTTTTAATACTTTTTCCAATATTTTTTTAAAATCATGTTTTCTTTGTGGCTTGTGAGATGCAACAATATATTTAAAAAATAAGACAAACCAAGAGTGGGCTTCAACCTCAGCTCTTTGAAATAACGCCACTAGTCAAACTTCTGTCGCCACCAAGCAGTTTAAGTTCAGGTGTGTTTGCTGTGTTTTAAATCCCTTTTTATCCCCACGATATTTTCATTTATTTATTTTGATGGCCTTCGATCTAATCTCACATCCATCTACATAATGACCAATGTCTAGTTTGCAGCAGACAAACTAGATTTGTTGGGCAGTCCCAGGAAACGAGTCCGTCTCTGCTGCCGCTGTTGCCCCGGTGCTGTTAGCATCGTTGCTACAAATAGCGTTAGCGTTAGCACCCAGAAACCTGAGCATTGTCAGCTCATTTCTCACCTTTTCCTCCAAACTAGAACAAAGAGAGCAACAGATGGAGGAGAAGACAGAGTTCAAATTACCGGTGATCAAATAATTTCAGTGATAAACAACAGATGAAAACTTCTGACAGCTCTGGTGCCGAGAGGCGTGTCTGTGAGACGAGGAGCAAAGCCACGCCCTCTCTTGCATCTACCAATCACCACTAGCAGTTATTTTGAATGGGAGCCAGAGAGAGCAGTTTGTCTTGTTGGCATGGTGTCATCTTTGGAGGAGGGGGGAGCCTTGCATTTGGGGGGTTATTTCCCCACCTTGCCTATGTTTAGATCCAGCCTAACTGTAAGGTACAGTACCGGTCCTGTCTGCGTCCTGGTACCTGACAGGTACTGGCTGGTGTCATTTCAGCTTCATTTTTTTTTCTCCTCAGACTTCTCTGAAATCATATAAAGAGAAGATCTAGTGTGGAGTTTGTTTTTGCAACAGTACTTCTGATGGACGGACGGACGGATGGAATCAGGCCCATGCAGCCCTGGGCAAAACATGATTTTTGCCTGGGCGCAGAGTCTCCACTTAAGCCAATGTGGGCAAAATAGAGGTGGGGCCACCATGGAAACTGCAGATAAACCCAATTGGCCCCCCCACTTTTAAACCATTTGGGGCCCACTTGGCCTTGCTGGTTGGGAATTAAATCTGCTTTGAGGCTTTTTCTAATTTTATTCAGTTTTTTGTCTCAACTTTGGGTTGTAAGTTATTAAACTATTGAAGTAAAATTCACCAAAATTGACAAAAAAAGTTGACTAAATTAGAAAAAGCCTAAACTGCTGTCCCCATTATTGCTTAGCCAGTTTTGCTATTCTAGAGTAATTTGGTATGAATGAGTTCAGTAATTTTAAAGCTATTGAAGAAAAAATTTTGATGACGGTCCCTAAATACAAACAGAGCAAATGTTTATCAAATGTCCAATATCCCACTAACCTCATGGTTATTACATGCAACAAACAACATTTAATCTTGGACGCACTTAAAATATGTGCAAGCAATGTTCATCTATGTGCGGCTAACATTAATTTTTGTGTTTGTCAAAATAAAAAAAGAATATTAATGTCTCCAACACTTTAAGACTTCCTCCATTTTTGTTGTTGTTCTTCTCCGTTACCGTCAGTAGCAAATACACAATGCACACACCTACAGTGCCCTCTAGTGGTTGGTAGTCGAAAATATTGCCAGAGAGCAAATGCTTGTCATTGGGAAAAATAAATATGAGACTATTTCTGTTTTTTAAAAAAATCACATACAGTCAGTCCTGAGTACAATTCACACCCCAGGCCAAACTTTACTTACTCTGAAAAATATGGCACATTTTCAGTAAAAAGGTTTGGGTCAACACTAGCTTAACAGAAATTCTTGTGCCCTTTAGTAAGGGCAATAAAGATTTTTCCAGGGGCACAGAACAGCATAAATCTCAGCCTGATGTTTCTTCAAACTTCTGTCCCAGTTCCTCTTTTGCTTCTTCCACAAGGTTAAAATTGATGCTACGAGTTTCTGCTGCCCATGCCAAATTCTTAAAAGAAAACGCAGCAGGAATACGAAGACTCACTTCATTAGATTTATGTTTTCAGTAGCATCAGCTTTAAAAACCACACACCTATGAGATTTTCTCCCTCCTTTTATTGCGTAAACATGGCAAAAGCTTTTATGGTTTGTGGCAGCCAAATGCTTTTCATTATGCTGTCACCAGTGATAAATAGGCATTCTGTTATATTGATCACAGCTGTATACAAAAATAAAAAATAAATCTTTGTTTGCGTTTATATAAAGAAATTAAATGCTGAAGAGAAACAAGATCTGACATGAGTATACCCCATAGGATCATTCTTATAAGAACAATAATGTCTTTAGATGTTTTTCTTTCTTTTAGTCTGCCACAACAGATAATAGATGGTTTAGTTGATTTCACATTTCATACCGTAGAATCTTAGTCTCTCTTGGCTGCATGCTTTCACGGGAAATTGGTTAATAATTTGTATAATCATATGCAACATCCTCAGAAAGAATTGATGAGATAAAATGACTCATCAAAGGTAAAAAGGGCAGAAAATATAAACAGGAATTGCAACAGTGCTTCATTATTATTCTGCAAATTACTTTACTCTTTGCTGGTTAAGTTTAGTGATGTGGATGGTGAGAAAATATTACTAAAATGTAACATTACTAGCCAAATAAATAGCACTGTGCAGGTGTACTGATGTGCATACATAAATGTATGAGTATGTACATGTACAGTATATACAGTACATGCATAAAGTTGGAATGTTATATAGAATTTATATATAAATTTTCAAAAAGTCTTTGTATTAGCATTATTAAAGTTTTTAGGAATCAACTTCTTTTACACATATCTTTAGAATATTTGACAACCTGTTGCATTAGTATAATGTTAGCTCATTTGAGTCATTTGGGATCTTTGTGTTTTTCTAAACTAATTTGACATTTAGCTAATATTTTATCAAAAAGCTAGCTACTGTGGCAATTTGGCATTTACTGAGGTTTTTGGACAAGTTTAGTTTTTACCTCATATTTCAGCAACATGCTAGCTGTTATGGCAATTTGGCATTTACTGAGATTTTTGGGGCTACTTTGTAGATTAGCTAACATTTTAGCTACATTCTACTTTTTTGTCCAATTTGACATCTACTGCAGTTTGTTGGGCTATTTTGGAGTTTACCTATTATTTTGCTCCATGCTAGCTGTTTTGGCTAACTTTGTACTGAGGTTTTTTGGTCTATTTTGGCATTTAGCTGTTATATCAGCATCATGCTAGCTCTTTTGGCTATTTTAGCATTTAGGCTACTGAGGTTATCTAGGCTTTTTTGGAGTTAAGCTAATATTTTAGCCACATATTAAAAGAAACATTTTGCTTTGTAAATCAGACAATGTTGACTCTTCCCTTTAAGAACAGAATATTCTTAATTTACCAAAAGAAAAGCTCCATGAATTTGTGGCCAAAAGAAACGTGTGAATAAGATACTGTTGCAGTGCTTAATGTTGCGATCAATCAATTAATCAATCAATCAATCAATCAATAATGGTTTATTTCAAGCAATCAGGTCACAATACATGAAATAACATATCAATGATTCACAAGTAGATCACTTGAAAGGGAGTGGAAGGAAGCAAACTTATATAATCCCACCCCGACTCGACCTTAACAATTTCTCTACACGAATTATCAATATCCAGTTCAGGACTAAATATCAAGTATTAATAGATTTTTCTTCGGTGCCATGTTCAACTCTCCTCGTTGCGGTAGTTGATTGCTGCAGCTCGGTGGTTAAAGTCGCCTGTGGGCAACTTTAAATTATTTAAAGTTGAGGAGAACTGGAGACACGCGTCTGCTCGTGACCTGGAACCAGAAGACCATGGATGATCCATCCATGGTCTTCCGCTCATCCGGGATCGGGTCATGCATGGGGGCAACAGTCTAAGAAAAAGATGTCCAGACTTCCCTCTCCTCGGCCACTTCCTCCAGCTCCTCTGGGGGGATCCCGAGTTGTTCCCAGGCCAGCTGAGAGATGTAATCGCTCTCAGCTACATCTCTGGAGTGTCCTTGGTCTTCCCCGGGGCCTCTGCCCAGTGGGACATGGCCGGAACATCAGTCCGGGGTGGCGTCCAGGAGGCATCTGGACTAGATACCCTAGCCATCTCAACTGACTCATCTTGATGCAGAGGGGAAGCGGCTCTACTCCGAGCTCTCTCCGGTTTCTCCCCCTATCTCTAAAGGGTTCGCCCAGCACCCCACTGGAGAAAACTAATTTCAACCGCTTGTAGTCAGAATCTCATTCTTCCAGTCATGACCCAAAGCTAATGGCCATAGGTGAGTACTGGAACGAAGATCGATCGGTAAATTGAGAGCTTTGCGTTCCGGCTCAACTTCTTCACCAGAACGGACCTATGCAGCAACAGCATAACAGTGGACACCACTCCAATCCGCCTGTCGATCTCACGCTCCGATCTTCCCTCACTCGTGAACAAGACTCCAAGATATTTAAACTCCTCCACCTGAGGCAGGAGCACTCCATCCACCCAGAGAGGACAAACTACCTTTCTCCGGTCAAGAACCATGGCCTCAGACTTAGCGGTGCTGACCCTGTTTTGCTGTGATCATTAAATAATATGAATTTTGCCATTTTGTTGCAATGAAAGACATTAATATTCGGATAGTTTTTTTCTATTTTTCATGTTCTTAAAAAAAGTGAAAAATTGTTGTGGTAAAGTCTTGAGATATATCGTGATACGTATCGTATCGTGAGACAAGTATCACAGTGTGTATCAAATTGCTAGACTCTTGGCACTACACTCCCCTAGTGTCAAAGTGTCTTTGCCCTGAGCACTCCTACAAGTTATTCAAGGCTTGAACCCCGCCCCTGGAGTGAATGTGTAGACTTAATTTCTTGGTTTGTCTGCACTCTTCCAACCTACCTGGTGGTTTCTTTGTTTGGCTTTTCCTAGACTATCACCTCTTCTACCTGTTGCTTTATCATGGGCTCTGGCTTATGCAGTTGTTTTGACCCTTTGTGGTCACTTGCTTGCCTCTTACCCCTTAGATCCAGTCTTGGTCTCAGCCTCCAGGTCCACTGCAAACTGTTTTTCTCTCTACTTTTCATTTGTCAGTGGTTCTTTTTTTGCTTTGTTCTGTCCATGCAGCACTTTCTGGTTTGAAACCGTGTCACCAGCTCAGTCCGTCAAACTGCATCTCATCGTTAAACATTGTAGTAGGGCAGAGTATTCAAACAACCTAACATATAAGAAAAGATCAACTATTCCTGTCATTACACAGATCAACTAAAATGATTATTTTTACAGTTTGTTGCATTTGATAAGATAATTGATGCACTTTAAACTAATAAATAAACAATTTGATTAAAGGAATCAGTGAAATCTTGAATGTATTCCACAGACCAGAAGTCCAGTGTGCTGTCATTACCTGCCTTAGCACAAGAATCTGCAGACTTTTCTGCACCAGTTCAAAGACGCATTTTGTGAATTTTTCTGACCTGAAATAAGTGCGTATGACAAAAGGAATCCTGCCACATAAATGACACCCGGAGTCCGGAAATGGAGACACCTCTGTGAGTGAGAGCACAGCAGGTTTGTCAGAATGGAGGAGAGAAGATACGATTAGGCTGCGGCGGCGAGATGAGAGCGCTCTCCTCTCAGAGAGAAGAGATGAGAGAAAGATGATGATGGACCAGGGCTTTTAGAGAGTTGAAGGTAGCTGGATGAGGAAGATCAGTGAAGTCTGCCACTTTTGTCACACAATATGTGACAAGCCCAAGTGAGTTTCAGCTGCAGGTTCTGGCAAGAAGAAAAGCAATCATTTAGCAGTAATAATGGATCTTCTCTCAAATAAGGTCCATTTGTTTTATTTTAGCTTTTCACTGCATGAAATGTTGCTAAAATATCTCTCTTATCATGGCAACTGCAATATCCCAAGGCTGATTTCATTAGGGCTGTAACGAGTATCCGGGTATTCGCGATCTGCTCCCGAAAATTCGAGTACGGATATTCGCGACGTTCAAGATCGCTGATTCGCGATCTTTATAAATGTAGTAAAATATGATCAAAATATCATCTGGAGACGATGTACTTTTGCTCTGAAATGCAGATTAATGTAGGATTTTAAGTTTACAAACTAAAACAAAGCCGAAAGAGCCGCGGTACTGCCACCAGAAGTAAACACATCTTCGTGACGGTGACACTTCCAGTTTTCAAAGTAAAACTAGCGAGAGCTTTTTTCCGTTCAAAAACTGAGACTGAAGTTCCGCTCACAGACATAACTTCTGAAAAAATGAATTAGCTTTAACATTGGAGCTTAAGCTCCAGTGTTTACATTCTTTTGGTTATAACTCTTCAACATTTGACGCAATTAACGAAACTCCAGCTTATTCTGAAGAAACAGCCCCGCGCTGCTGAAAGGTGGATGTAATCAACGTGAATCAGCTGATTCTGCTGCGGAAAAAAAGACTTTTTTCATACGGTCTCTGCACCAATATGTGATGCTTAGAACGTAAAATATTGAAGAACTTTGAGGATAGAAAACTG
>NC_050524.1:29610442-29613374 GCF_002922805.2 Oryzias melastigma | reverse complement strand
TCCAGTGTTTACATTCTTTTGGTTATAACTCTTCAACATTTAATGCAATTAACGAAACTCCAGCTTATTCTGAAGAAACAGCCTCGCGCTGCTGAAAGGCGGATGTAATCAACGTGAATCAGCTGATTCTACTGCGAAAAAAACGAAAATCTTTTTTTCATACGGGCTCTGCACCAATATGTGATGCTTAGAACGTAAAATATTGAAGAACTTTGAGGATAGAAAACTGGAGAACATTTTCAGGTTTTGCTGTTAAATGATCCAAAACAGCAGTGATTTTTATCCTGTTTATGTTGTTTTACTGCTGAACCAGAAGATTGATAGAAAAAAAGTTTATAATGACCAAGTTTATTTTTATCTGAATCTTTGTGTTTCTTTAATCAGATTAGTTGATTCTGATCTCCTGTTCTAAATAAAGGTATAAATGATGATTAAATACAAATGATTTAAATTTTCATCCATCCAGTAAATAGACATACACATAGCAATAAACATTATATTAAAAAGTAAGAATCGTGGTTCGATTCGTGAGTCGAATCGGATCACCACCTAAGCAATGGGCCACAGCCCTAGATTTAATGTGTAAATTCTGCTCCTGGAAAGTTGCCCTGTTCATCTGAGAACATGTATTTGTCCTGTGTGGTTTCCTGAATCAAAGTATTTTTCACTCACAAACATAAAAGACCAAACATACACGATATTTGAGAACATAAGTTCTGTCACATAACTACTATCTCATATTATCAACAGAAGAATCCTAAGGTGAGGACCAAAACTCATAGTGAGGCTTCGTCCTGCCATTATGGTCCTTGCCTCTGGAACGGCCTGCCGGAGAGCCTCAGGGCCACAGAGACCGTAAACGTTTTTAAGAAGAGGCTCAAGACTCCTTTTTAGCATGGCTTTTAGATAATCTTAAATTATATTTATTTATGTATTCTTTATCAAGTTTTAGTGTGTATATATATATATATATATATATATATATTGTCTGCTCTTTAATCAACGATTTACAAAAAAAAAATGCAATTTTAGGATACATTTTCTTTATTTATGACCAGAAAAATGCCACAAAAACATGATAAAAGAATAATTTTCATCAGAGTGGATCTTTAATTCCTTTAAGAGTCACAGGGTTGCTGGAGCCTGTCCCATTTTTGGACAAAGGCAGGGTACACCTTGGACAGCTTGCCAGCTATCACAGGGCCCCACTCTCACAGTAAGGGGAAATTTAGAATAATAAATTACTAAAGAAGCACGTTTTTGGAATATGGAAGGAAGCCAAAGTCCATAAAGAAGTTATTCAAGCATGGAGAGAATATGCAAACTTCACACAGAAAGGTCCCAGCTAGGATTTGAACAGGTCCTTCTCACTGTGAGCCCAGAGTCCTAACCACTGCACCACTGACTGTGCAGCCTGATACTGAAAGTGTATACAAAATAAATATATTTGTGCTTGAAATACATTTTCTTAAACATAACTTTTTTTCTCTTTTGGACAAAACACAAAAGAAGAAGTGTGAAGAAGAAGAGAGCTGTAATATGAAATGATAATGAAAGGGTTCATTTAGAAATTAAGAAAGTAATAAACTAGAGAAATAAACCGGAAAAAAACATGGGACAGAAAGAGATACACTAATGGTACAAATGCTGGATAAGGATTGTTGTTGTTGTGTGTAAATAATCAGAACTAGATCCATATATTTAAACTACTACACAAGCACAAATATGAGCATTCACCCAAATAATTCTCACCCATGTTTATGCACACATACGTATTGTCATGCACCATACGTTTGTCCAGCAGACCTGTTCCCATACAAATGTCAGTGTTCCTGCAGAGGTGGGTCTGTGCATACATGTGTGTTGGAGCGTACAAAGGTGTGAAGGAGAAAATGGGGAGCCTGACGACACCGCACAACCCCACGGCAACAAGCACAACAAGCCCAGGTGGCCCAGACCCCCAATGGAAAGCCCCCCCCCACACACACAATAGAAAAAGCCCAAGGACATCACATCAACCCCCAGGAGTTCTAGATTCCTGACACACAGAGATGTCACAAACTAAAGAGATGAGAATAGTGAAATGTTTTGTTTCTGACTGGATATATTCAGTTCAGTAACATGCGGTTTATCCCGTTAACCCTTGTGCTGTCTCATGGGGTCCAGATGACCCTACTTTTAATGTAACCAGGCCTCAGATAGCAAAAGGGTTACCAACTTGTGAGATGTAAATAACTCACTCTTTATGAACCCTAATTCTTTGATCATTTACAGCACACGTGTCAAAGTTAAGGGCCGGATCCGGGTAATTCTATCCGGCCCTCCAGATCATTTTATTTTATTGTTATTAATGGCCCAATGTTACCCTATGCTTATTTCTAACTAGTATAATTTTGACAAAATATGTTTTCATGGAGGGTTAAATATTGAAAGTTATTTAAGGTTTAAGTTGATTTATTCTGGAATAATATTTCTGTCTGTTTTTAAGTTATGTTAAAACGTTACGTTTTTAAAGTTAAAAAAAAAAGTGTTTTTTATTTAATAAATTTTGATCGTGACCTAAGAAGTGTTTTGGATTTTTGGCCCCTGTGCGATTGAGTTTTTACACCCCTGGTTTACACTACCAACTTGAATCAGTTAATTATGACGTGTAAACAAACAGCTTTGAACAACACGATGCATAACCACTTTTCTCCGTGTCAGAATTAGCTGTTTTACTTTACCCATTCTGTTTAAATGTCCTTTTCTCCTTTGTGTATTTGCTTTTTAACACACTGTCTTTTTAATGTATTTTATTATAAGCGTTTTGAGCCTTCTCTGAATGAAAGGCGCTATATAAATGAATAAAGTTTGAGTTTGAGTTAGATGCATAAACACTTCATGTCAGGGATAATAGGCAAAGGTGGACCCCAAAATGCAATGAATTAGGATT
>NC_050524.1:29602836-29610278 GCF_002922805.2 Oryzias melastigma | reverse complement strand
TTAATTCTGACGTGTAAACAAACAGCTTTGAACAACACGATGCATAACCACTTTTCTCCGTGTCAGAATCAGCTGTTTTACTTTACCCATTCTGTTTAAATGTCCTTTTCTCCTTTGTGTATTTGCTTTTTAACACAATGTCTTTTTAATGTATTTTATTTAATTTTATGATAAGCGTTTTGAGCCTTCTCTGAATGAAAGGCGCTATATAAATGAATAAAGTTTGAGTTTGAGTTAGATGCATAAACACTTCATGAGTGTAAAGTGTTGAATTTCAGGTCTGAGCATCTTTGTGTTGCTTTTCCCACTTAAGGATTCGTCGGAATTATGTTCATTTGAAACGTTACAATAGTCAAAAGAATGTCAACACTGGAGCTAGAGGTCTTGTGTTAAAGGATTACAGACTTATATTGTACTAAACAACTTTTGGTCTAAGGCAGGGCCCTGCAACCTGTGGCTATTTTAACCTTCTACTGTGGCTCTTTGGTTAAAAAATGTATTTTAATGTTATTACAAGTAGCTGTAAAGTAAAAAGTAAGTAGTAAAGCAAACAAAAAAGGAGAGTTGTCAATCACTCTGCGAGGCTCCTGACCATAGTAGCTGTAATACTCCAACAAGCAGCTCAGCTTTGAGTTGGACTGAAACAGACAGATTCATTTTTTAAAAAATTTAGGGATCTTAAGTGCACTAAATTGTTAAAAAAATACAGTAAGGGCCACTTAACCAGCTCTGATTATTTTGATTCACCAATTTCAGACTGAGATGCACCACAAAAGGTGAAATAAACTGCTGACATCAAACTACCCATTAATATATATTCTGTATTGAGACGTGGTATAGGATGTCTTTTATTTTGAAAGGACTTCATGTGAACCTCTGTCAAACGTGATAAACAGTGTCATATTTAAAAAAAAAAAGCTATTTTCTCTGTTTTATTTATGCCAAAAATCGATATTTCCTGCATAGCTATCATAGTAGCAACAATGGGATATTTATACAAATCAGTGTCTTATTTTTCTATTTAAGACTTTATGGTTTAAATAATGGGCTGAGTTGTAGTCGGTGAGAAACCAACTTGAATGGCTCTTTAATTTTTACATTTTGCAGACCCCTGGTCTAAGGGCACTTAGATTTAAGCCTAATGTCATTCATTTTTTTGTTCTTCTTGCATCTTGTACTGTCTAAGACGAGCAGTTGATGCTAAGCCCCTAGTAATCCCAGGTCTCCTTTGATTGATTCATGTCTGATGCTGCATTCACAGCAGGGGCGTATATAGTTTCAACGCTAAGTCAATGTTCAGACGCGACCTGAGGTCCTGCAGTCCGATTTGGGCGTTGTGCGTGGCACAGGGAGGTTGATGTGGAACATCAACCAATTAGTGATTCAGGCTTGGGCATGTGACGCTTTAAGTGACTTGATCAAAGGGTAGAAATAAACATTCAATATAGCCGCTCAATGTGAGGAATTTCGCCCTGAACGGATCATTGTCTTTCAATTCAATTCAATTCAATTCAATTTTATTTATATAGCCCAATATCACAAATTCAATTTGCCTCATTGGGCTTCATGCCTGTAGTTTTTAGAGATGCACAGATGGAGTCTTGACCCACTGCATGGGGCCGCTGGGTACCGGAGACTGTCCTGACTGCCGTTGGCTGAAGGCGGGATACATCCTGGACAGGTCACCAGACTGTCACAGAGCCCATGGAGCTGGAGCAATTGCACCCGCATCCTGGGGGACAGGGGAGTAAGCTGGAGAATTCTGACACCCAGGGACCGGCAAAGCTAACGGGCATATGACTTGCGACATGTGAATGCACCATAATTCTACATAGGCATGTGCCATAGTCCATGGTGTTCACACTGGACAAGTAGGGAGGGGATTATTTTTTCTACTTTTTTCTAACACATGTCCACTACAAACAGTTGGAAGAAGCTTTCTGAGAAATGTGGAAGCAGTAAAATCTTGCAAACTCTGAACCGCAATTTTTCTTTAACAGCTCTATTCCGATATACCAAAGACTTGGGCCCAATCCAAAGTCTTCCCTTCTGCCTTCCCTTTCATTTATCCATCCAAACGGAGAAATATGAAAAAAATAGTGTCTCATATTTCGGACGTCGCTTTCGTTCGATGACGTCATCAATAATTGCCTGTCCCCTAGCATTAGCATGGAGCTTCCAGCGCTTGAATATACATAACAACCTCTCTTTTATAACTTTAAAAAGGTCAAGCTACAACAAAAAGTCATTACTTACATTTAAATGTAAACTTCTGTGGTTCAGATCGCACCCACGTGAAGAAAAGTGGTTCTCAGTGCGCCGCAGCTTACCCCCACGACGGGGGATTTTGTACCCTCTGGCTGCAGGAAGGCAGCCTCCTGGACCAGCGGGGCTCGCACGCTCCACACACTGGGAGACAGAAAGCCACTGTGGGGAGTGCAGGCGGCGCAGGGACCGCGGAGCTGGGGGCAGGGACCGCAGAACGCATGTGGGAACCGGGGAGCGCGAGGCAGGGAGTGAAGTACTGAACTTGGCACCAATTAGTAAACAAAACCAATCGTGGCCATCAGATCAGTGGCTTTCACTCTTGCGGCGGAGCTCAGTCGCTCCATATACCAGCAGACAGCGAGATGCTGCGGGGGTTGCCAGCTCAGGTGTCATCAAAACATTAAAAAGGAAAAAGGACTCTTAACTGTAATCTCCTCTGCTAGCTGCAGTTTTCATGTCTACGCATTGCTAGATACGGATGGGCTGACTTTACACAAAACTAAGGAATAGAGAGAGTTGGGGGAAAAATATCTTGATTTTCTAAAAATAAATGGCCTGACACAACAAATTCAAATTAATCAATAATAGCTACATATCGCTCAGCCCTGTGAAAAATGTTAACCTGCCTTGTTGTGTTATCTAGCTTTTGTTATAGTGTATAAAGCAAAGTCTTAATAATTCGCCGTCATTGACGACGGGACAGGAGGAATATCTTTTTCTTCTCCCATGTCGTAGCGTACCGCACCCTCAGTGTAATCCGCTCGCCTCCAGAGAAAACAAACTACGGTGGCCATTTCATGACAAACATTACAGCTTGCAAGTAAGCTAGCAGGTTCGAGCCATTAAAAAAATGCATAAATGCAGGAATATGGGAAAAATCGATTCTTGGATATCCAGAACCGATTCTGAATCGTTAAAAAGGAGAATCTAGATTCGAATGTGAATCGATTTTTTCCGACACCCCTATGTGTTAAGATCTATTTATTTTTCAAATCTTTGTCAACGTTTTCTTTTCTTTTAGTATTGTTGCAGCATTGCTGAACACCTGCAAGAACGTCAAGGCAAGCAACCCTACATCCTTGCTGTTGGCCAAACCAAGAACCAAATAGTCTTTCTATGTCATTGTGGACAAACAGCTCATTCCCTGCCAAGCCACTAGTTCTCTGGGGGCTTTTGAAGAACTGTTTAAATCCCACTATGTTTTCAACCTGTCCCACGACGAATCCCTAGTCCAGCTCTACATTTTTGTCCAGACGGCCATCTTCAACATCGATACCACAACAACAGATGAATCTCCGAGGGTCCGTGAGTTGCGTGCAAAACTGCTCAACTAGATTTAAAAGATGTTTAAGTGTTTCATTTGTCAGACTGTTCAAGTCTTTGACAATCCATTTAAGACTTGATCATAGCTTTTATCCAAGCACCAGGTTGAAGTTGCTTTGTTCACAAGGGTGTTGTAGGCATCAGTTTTCAACTTATACTGGTTTCAAAAAACATTTAGAAACCGTTCACAAGGACAGTTTGCAGAATGTTAATTCAACAAACTTAGAACAACTTTCTTTCAAAGACACAACAGAAGTTAATGTGACTGATGAAACTCTGAGCTCAGAGGTTGGATGTTCTGAGAATAGTGGATCAAGTCCCCAAAAAGAGAATATTAAAAGTATCTGTACTTTGTTACGACTGGCTCTAGACCTCGAAACCGTTGTCTATAAGCCTCTGGAACCAACTCATAAGCTTTCATTATCGCTGACTTTACAGTAGAATAGCTAGCACTCTCAGCACCAACCAATGCTGAGAAGGCCTGCTGTGCTTTCCCTGTCAAAACACACTGCAAAATTAACAAACGGGTTCCTTCAGTCCAACCCTGAGTCACTGCCAAGCGTTCAAACAACACAAAAAAGTTTCTGTATCCTTCTCGTCAAATTTTGGAACCAACCTCAAGTCACAAAGTTCATCAGAGTGATGATCCACGGGCACAGGACATTCAGCGCGGGTCCTCTCACGTTCTGTTTCTGACTGGATCAACAGCAGCTCCTTCTGCTGCTCAAAAGTTAAAGCAGCAGTTGATCCAGACGCCAACTAGTCTGCACCACCACGAGGACGAGCCGAACCGAGCTTCAGAACCCCCAAATCAGACAACCCCGCCTTCAAAGGAACCAAAATGCACTCTTTGCTCATTCTAGCGTCACCAACGTCAACACTATAATGCTCTGAGAGCAAGAGCATTCCAAACTAGACTCAGAAGGAGACTCAATAAAATCCTCCACCACGCCGTCCATAATTTTCAAACACACAAAGGGCTGTAAACAATGTGCGCAGCAAAAAGGTAGGTGTGTCCCGCTAACTGCCTAGCCCCAAACTAGCTAGCTCAACCCTAGTCTTCAGGAGGCGTAGCGGGGGGTATTTACGCACTGAAAATCCAATAGTCAGGAAAAGTGACCAGAGAAACGGGCCACCCCCCCGAACCACGGAAGTGCTCCCGAGCCGACGTAGGGAAAAGGGAGAGGGAAGCTCTACCCGCCGTACCTCCGCACTAAACAGATACCTGCGGTGAGTCCCCTATGGAGAAACGCCGCTACGCCTAACAGGGAACACCACCAAAACCGAATGACAAAACAAGAGCAGTACTCACTCCCTCAAATCCAGCCACGGCTCCACAACAAAAAGCCCAAAGACTTCAAACAAACCGGCACGTCACCCCAAAACAAAACAGGCGAACAGACGTCAGGAAAGCGCGCACACAAAGCCACCCACACACAAACGACGCCGAAACCACACGTTAGGACGAGCCCCCACTTTGTTACGCCTGGCTCTGTACCGTAACAAAGAAGCCGGGAGACGAAACCGGTTTTAACACTGAACGAACACTTTAAAGACACATTTGTTTATATTCTGATTTTGGAAACAATTAGATTTATATGCCGAAATTCTGAAATCTGTAAATTACTCAAATATCCTCACTTCTCAAAAACTGACATACTTAAAGAATTTTGTGATGGAATTTATGTTAAAGCACATCCACTATTCTCAGAAAAGCCAAATTCTTTACAAATTCTGTTGTATTATGTCGACTTCGAAACTGCCAACCCACTTGGTTCAAAACGCACTGTCCATGAAGTTGGTACTCTCCATTAAGAAATCTGCCAACCGAGTTCAATTCTGCTCTCATTAACATCCATTTGGTTGCACTGTTTCACAATGATGTTAAGAAGTATGGCTTTGATCCCATTCTACAGCCTCTGATTAATGACATAAAAATATTCTAACATGATGGTATTTACCTGCCATTCTCTGCTGAAAAAGTTCATTGAACCATCTGCCAAGTAACTGGGGACAACCCGGAAATGCACACAATTCTGGGGTTCACAGAGTCTTTCAATGGGCATTATTTTTGTCGTTTGTGCTTGATTGAAAAAGATGATGCCCGGAGAGTTTACGATGAGGATGATTTCCAGGTAACTTTGCGGGAAAGAAATATTTTTAAAATGCACTGCAAAGAGTTAGAGCCAGAATCACAATAGTCATCCGTTTTTGGCTTAAAACGGAATTCACCCCTGAATAGTCTGCATTACTTTCACGTTTCTAACAATTTCCCATTTGACATAATGCATGACATTCTCGAAGGTGTGGCTCAATATGAAATGAAGTTACTGTTTGAATATTTGTCTGAATTTTTTTTTGTCAAAATGTGATCTAGTGTCTAGAATTTAAGCTTTTGACTACAGGTACCTGGAGCGCATAAATCGCCCTACCAGGCTAACTTTGGACAGCTGTGGACACAATGTTGCACTGAACGCAATTATGACTCTGTCTTATAAGAAACATTCCCTTGGTTTTTGGGGATATTGTGCCGGAAGGAAACCAAAACTGGACATTGCTACTTCTCTTACTGCAGATAATTAACATAGTGTTTTCAACTTCTGTTTCATTTGGAATGACTGTACTTTTGAAGCATCTAATAATCAAACATCCCAATCTGTTTAAAGTATTGTATCCAGATAGAAATCTTCCATTTCATGATACACTACCCAGCTTGCATGAGAAAAATTGGACCTTTGATACATATGTGGAGCATGAGATTTGAAGCTAAACACAAGGTTTTCAAAAACAGTCTTTAAAACTTTAAGAACATTACTAAATCACTCGCGAAAAAACACCAGATGTCACTTGGATATCACTGGGAGACGTCACAATTAGACTGCATTGAGTATGGGCCTTTAGATTCATTTAATATCAACAATGAGCTCAGTATGGACATTTTTTCAAGAGCTCTGAATTTTCTACCGGAAAATATATTCTCTGCTAATTGGGTTAAAATATCTGGAACAGAGTACAGGCCTAATCATCTGCAGTGACGTTGTTGATGAAATTCCAATGTTTGGAAAGATACAAGATACTTTTAATAAACACAGAAATCTACTTCCTTGTAGAGAAGCTTGTGGTAGAACATTTCAATGAGCATTTTCATGCCTACCAAGTGTGTGCTAGTATTGAAAAGGATTTCCTTAAAGCTGATAGTCTCGTCATTCACAAGCCATTCGACTTGCAACGTGGATATGGTAAAGATGACAACATTTATATTGTACCTCTGTCGTTGTTCTAGCTCCTTTCAAGACCACCTTGTGGCCAAAATGTTTCGTGCTTGGGCCATTTGTTACTCTTAATAAAAAGTTTAAAAAAGCCTGCTAAATGTTAATTTATTTCTTTCACATTTTAACATATTTTGACACTAGGTTTTTCTCAGAAAGTTGCACCTGCAACCCAGCTGTGGATAAGCAGTGAATAGGTGAATGTGTAGATACTCCTACATGTCTTCTGTATGATCAAAGAAAGGCTTCAACTGCTGATGGTTATTTGTATGTACATATCGACGTAAACATAAAAAAAATAATAGGACACATGTTATGTTCTGTTTTTAATTACTTATAAAAGTAAGCTAAACATAAATTATATTTTCAAAGGGAATAATGTACGAAAAAGTAATGATGGAAAATTAACTCAAAGAGAGTTAATTTTGACACAATTTAGTGTTTAAAAAGCACTGTCAAAGTGTCAAAAGAATACTGGGACTGTTTGTTATGTAGCACTATTACGCCAGAGTCACACAGGACGCGATAGCGCCGCGAAGCGGCGCGGAACGGCGTGCGCTTCCATTCGGCGCCCATGTTAAC
>NC_050524.1:29597254-29602810 GCF_002922805.2 Oryzias melastigma | reverse complement strand
TTTCAAAGTGTTACTAACTATGGGAGTTAAATTTACATTACTGATTTTGCTGCGTAGTGAAGCAGCAGGTTGGTGGAGGTTGAGTTTAATGGAGGTTTTTGTTCACAAATACTGGCCTCCCTTGAAAAAAAAACAACCCAAACTAACTTCAAATGCATCCTCTACGATTTCTACACCTTCTTGTAGGATCAGTCACAAGCTAGGGTTCTGCTGGTCCAATAGGGACGCATTAAAACAAGGTCATTCTGGAGGCAATGGTGGAAACAAATATGTAAACATAATGTCTATTAACAGTATATATAAAGCCAATAGAACAAAATATGGACCTAATATAGGTCTAGTGGAAGAGAATATATTCAGTGCCTTCTTAGAACTCCCTCAGCTTTTGGTAATGACGTTCAACTCATCTACCACACCGCTGTGACATTGTGGGTTTGGCTGCAGTCGTTTCCAACCGTTCAACACAGAACAGATTGGACTTTGGAGATATTTGCATGAGTCTGTGAAGGTCCAGTGGCAAAAACACAAAAGGCAGAAAGCATGCACCCTTGTGATTGCGTGGGTGTTGAGTGATGCTTCCTTTGTTGTGAACATCGTGTTCCTGGCCATCTTTTTTAGCCCCAGAGATCTCTGTTATCTTTTTTTATGAGCCTTTTCCATCACTTTCTTTGCCATGGCTTTTCTTGTCTCTGTAAAACAAAAAATCCCATGTAAACCTTTTATCATACTGAATGTTTAATTGTGTGTCGGGTGGCTGAACAGTGGGACACATTTGTTTCTTTCAGGATATTTAACATTTAGGACATTTTTAACTTGTAAAACTGAACAATATGACATTCATTTGTACTAAAACGATAAAGAAAATTAAAATTCCTAAAGCAAAAAGAGAAACCAAAGACTTACTATGATTATAGATTTCCTTGTAACTTAGTATTTTTGCTGTGTTGTGGTATTTTTGTAGATGGTTTTTCTGGAAGGAAAATCAAATTCAATACAATTGCCCCCAGATTTATCACAGCTGGGTTCATCTCGTAGGGAAAACAAAGAGAAAAACAAGCAGTCAAAGTATTGGACAAAAACAATTAAGATATCACCATTGCCCTGTTTTACAGAAACATAAACTGTTAACCTGGAAGAATTTCATCAAGTATTCAAACCTTTGTCTGTTATATAAAATATAAATGGTTTGTCATCTCCTCCACTTAACCAGTTTGTAACCGTTCGATCCAGCTCACATCGAGTCACACGAGGGTCAGCCCGAGGAGATTGTATCGTCCCTCTGCGAAAAGTGTCTTCAGCCAAAAACATTCTCAGTTACAGCGGCACAGGAATGGAACTCTGTCCCTCAGAACATCAGAGAACTGGGCTCACTTTTATTGTTCAAAAAACATCTTAAGAACTGGCTAGTGACACATCAGACATGTCAGCATATATAATTCTTTTAACACCCAGAATTGTCTCAGGTCTTTTTAAATGTCTGCATGTTCCTTGTTTTCAAATGATTTCAATGTACATTTTTACAAACGTCATTAATTACTCTACAGCCCATTTTACATTCCATTGTTATGATTCATTTTATTTTTTATTTCTTTAATTTATTTTATTGTGTGTGCTATATGTTTTACTGTTCTTTTACTGTACTTGTATTACATTTTGTTTCTAGCTTTGTTTTTATAGAAAGACAGTTTCACCATCAGTCCAGGGAGAGCAGAGGAAAAATAGCTTTGTAGCTAACTCTGGTGCATTGACAGGAATGCTTTTTAATCTGCAATGTCCCTGTCAAATAAATGAATAAATAAAAAAAAATATATATATATATATATATCAAGAAAATACTAAAACAGTTCTCTACCATGCCAACATTTCAATGTGGGCCCCATATGGTTTACCTTTGGGCTGAATTGATGGTCCTAGGTGGATTTGTCCGCGGGTTCCATGGTGGTCCCATCTGTGTTTGCCCACCTTGGCTTGGATAGGGACTCTGTGGTCTGGTTCCCTACGCTAACCAGCCGTCCAGTGGACAGCGTAGTGAGTTAGTGAACCAGACTACTGAGTGCCCACTTAAGAGAGCGTGAGCAAACACAATATCGGATATTTAATTTATTCTTACTGTGATCAGCGCTTTATATTTCAAGCTTATTATTATTATTATTATACTGCACTAGAAGTACTGATCATGTTGTGAAGCGCAGCAGAATAAGGCAACAGTTCAAGCAGTAGGCTAACAAAAACAGGTTAGTCAAGCTAGCGAGATCTTCAAAAACTCTTTAAAAAGCTTTAAAGTGTCTCTAACATTCAAATGTATTTCAACAAAAAAGTATATTTTTTTATGCTAAGTTCTCTCTGTGCTGCCTGTGGCTGCATTTTCGGTATGCGGAAGCAAAACGGTTGCACCGCTCACCCCGCATGCGCGAACCAAACGTCACTTCCGCTCTTCACCCACTATACCACAGAGTCATTTCCAAACAGTAAAACTCCTTGATCACAAGAATTTATGTTTTTCTCAACAACCGACAGCTTCTCTTGACTGGATTACTGGATTAAAGCCACCGAGTTACCGTTAATAACGTGTTTGGATTACCGGAGAAAGTAAAGTGTTTTGAAGTGGTGCTGTATCCTCTTAGCTTAGGGAGTAAACTACTGTCATGTAAAACAGCAGAAGAAGAAAACATTTGTAGTCCGTTTGTAGTCACTGCAAGATCGTAAGGTGCTGATCCTTAACGTGTCTTTTTCCTTTGGTTTTTTCAACAATAAGTGAACGTTTTCACTATGATAAACATTTTAAGTGCTATATTAACATCCTACGAGGTTATTATTGTTGTTACCGTCCGAAGACCGGAAAATGCTTTAGCGGAAGTGACGTTTGGTCCGCGCATGCGGGAGAGCGGTGCAACCGTTTTGCTTCAGCATACCGAAAATGCAGCGACAGAGACCGACAGACAGACAGCTAGCTGCTAACTGCTACATGCTAGCTCTGTGATTAAGACCCGAGCTGTTCTTTGATATGCCTGTTTTGTTTTTTTTTCTGACAGAGAAAGAAAATTGATAAAAATTAACTGCTGTTGTAATAAAACCCAAAATTTGATGTCTTAAGAGGTTGAATTCTTTAGAAGTTTTAAAAAGGAATCCCATAGGCTTAAACATAAATAAACAAATAAATTGTTCAATTGTTCTAGTGATATATAGCATGAATATTTATCCTACAACAAAGTCATCATTACATTTTAACAAGTTTAAATGAATATATGAATCCCTTTTGGTTAAAAATGTTCAATAGTTCTAAAGATATTAAAGCTAAAGTCAATAAACTTCCTCACCAGACAAATTATCTTCTACATTACTGGATAATAGTTCTCTCTCTGTTTAAGTGTTAAATGATAAAGTAATAAAATAAAAAATAGGAAAAAAACAGACTCTTTTTATTAAATGTGTTCAATTTTTAAATGTGTTACAAAATTATCAGATCAGTTCCAGTATTGGCAGATATTCAAAACCAAATGACTCAGAATCCCTAATGTAAAGTAATTTCAGAAATGGAAAAATAATGATGGATTTAATTCATTTTCTTGTTAAAAAATAACTTCTGAATCATTTCATTTTGCAGCTGAAATTTTATTTTTATGTACAGAAAATCAATACTTAACAAGACTGACTACCAAGACTACCTTTTTCTCATTGAAGTTATTTCAAGTTTTATGATTGACATTCTGAGTTCGGACGCATTTTTTTTAACTCTTGAAATTTTAATTCGACTTTATTTATGCTGCAGTTTCTGCAAAAAATCTATAAAACACCTGTTTGGTTTGCTTTTCACTGTAGTCCCTAAAGCTGCAGTTTCAGACTCTTTAGAGCTGACTGACAGTTGTTCTGAACAGATTTGTTGTGCTTGCATTTCATTACTGAGCCTTGTGGAGGAGCTGTAGTCACTTTTTGTAAGTACTGTGAGGGAGGAAATAAAGGTTGAAGAGGGGAGGATGGTCAAAAACAGCAAATGCTTTCATGTTGGCTCCAGTCAGTTCTGGCTGACCTCATCTGAGACCTGCAGCGTCATTATAAAGGTTCAATGGTCCATGAGAAAGCCATAATGTAGTGAGGAAATGGAAAAGAAATGGAATTTGGCGTTCAACATAACTTCAACTGAATTTCACCGTTTGTTAATATATGTGGACTCTGTATACACGTTATACAGGAGCCTGGCAGAAGATGTGTTTTAGTTGATCAACGTGTAAAACAGCTAAAATTATTAGAATTTCTTCATTATAGCCACCGGCTTTTAGAGAGTTCACACTTTTGGAGAATTTGATAGTATCTGCCTATAGCTGCTTTTTATTATGTTAACTTAAATTTCTTTTAAAATAGGATTTTATATTTTTATTGTTTGAAATTGTTTTTATGATTGTAATGTATTGTGTTTTTTTAATGTAGAGCACTTTGGGCCTCCTTGGCGGGTGGTGGGAGGTGCTCTACAAATGAATAAATGAAATAAATAAATGAAATATGGTAAAATGGCAGCATTTTGTCAGTGCGGTCCAAGTGTGTGAGGAAATTTCCTGCTGAATCGCCAAAAAGTATCTTCAGACTAGGGCTGCCACAAACGATTAATTTAATAGTCGACTAATCACCGATTATTTTTTCCGATTAGTCGACTAATCGGGTCATGCACAAACTGGATGTAAAGCACACATCTTAACCATTATTAGCTTTAAAACTGAAAAAATCCTAAATTGGCCAAAATAGCTAGCATGTAGCTGAAATATTAGCTAAGCTCCAAACTAGCCGAAAAAAAATGAAAAAAACTAAATTAGCCAAAACAGATAGCATGCAGCTGAAATATTGGCTAAACTCCAAAATAGCCTAAACAAAATCCTAAATTAGCCAACATAGCTAGCATGTAGCTGAAATATTAGCTAAACTCAAAAATAGCCTAATAATCCTCAATAAATGTCAAAATAGTCCAAAAAGCTAGCAGGCGGCTATTATATCTTTTAACTTTGCTACACTCTGACTCCATATAATATAAAGTAACGACTAATCGTGGCAGCCCTACTTCAGACTTCAAATGATAATGCATTAACATAAAACAAAATTACGCTTTTTTTAAAGGACAACTAAATCCATAATTATAAGTATTTGTAAAAGTCTATTTGCATGTATTTTCCTTGTACTGGTCTGGTTCATCGTTTTGTTTTTCTCTAATAGCACATTTACAGAAAAGCAAAGGTTCACTCATAGTACGAGCGGAAATGTTGCGTTTTTAATGGCGTGAAATGCAAAGGCACAGAGCTCAATGAAGAGAACTTAATATACTCTGTATAAGGAAACTAAACAGGAAACTAAAAAAAAAAATCCATCTGCATCACTTTGATCTCTTTGTTGAAAGGGGACCTTTAGGCATGTGGTGATGCAATTCTATTCCAGTTCACAGACACATTATTTTTTTAAGTTAATGCAATACAATATACACTGCTCACAAAAAATTAAAGGAGCACTTTAAAGAAACACATTAGATACATCAGATTTCAAAATGAAGTTGGATATCTATACAAATAACGACAG
>NC_050524.1:29596856-29597052 GCF_002922805.2 Oryzias melastigma | reverse complement strand
AAATTTCCTGCTGAATCGGCAAAAAGTATCTTCAGACTTCAAATGATAATGCATTAACATAAAACAAAATTACGCTTTTTTTAAAGGACAACTAAATCCATAAATATTAGTATTTGTAAAAGTCTATTTGCATGTATTTTCCTTGTACTGGTCTGGTTCATCGTTTTGTTTTTCTCTAATAGCACATTTACAGAAA
>NC_050524.1:29576932-29596433 GCF_002922805.2 Oryzias melastigma | reverse complement strand
GAAACTTGAAATGACCTCCACATGTAACACCAGTCCTGTTTGGAGGGTTTTCTAATTGTTGCCACTGAAGTGCACCTGTTGTTAATCCATGAACACCAATACAGATGAAATTGATTAACGAGGCCCTCAGCTGCTTAACCAACAAGAAAATTATCAGACAGGTTTAATTCAATTCATGCCAGAACCAATAAAAAAAGTGTTCCTTTAATTTTTGTGAGCATTTTATATAATGACCAATATATAATAAAATGTACATTACTTACACACAATAAAAGCCGTAACTTTTTTCAAAAATTGTCCATGGGTCTAATAATCTCGTGCATCTTTGGTGTTTACCAACATTTCCTTTTAATGTATTTCACTTCAATTGGCACTCCAGATTTAACCAAATTTTGTATGTATTTTTTTTGTATTGTATATATTTCCTGAATAAAAAAATAAAAAATAAATCTCTACTTGACAACAACAGTTTTAGGTACGCCATTTGTTAAAGAGGAGAAGCACTTGCAATAGTTAAAGCTGCTGTAAACACTCATCTTCCAAAGCATATCAATGGAAAAGGCATCTCAGTCCAGCACCTGTGCTGTTTGTTCCATGTTCCGGTGAAATCCATAAATGAAAATGAGGGAGCATTTGAGCCTGTTCTCCTGACTCTCACAGCATGTGTGTGTGTTGTTTGTATTTGTGTCTATATATGAAAGGTTTTCCACGTATTAAAAACTGCTCAAGAATGTGATCAGAGAAGCTCGCCCTGTCTCCTGAAGTTCAGCAAGTCTATCAGGAAATGTCTTTTCCTCTAACAAGAAGAAGAAACCAAAGGGCAAGCTTTGTGTATCGTTAATAAGTTAATAGTTAATGAGGTCTTCCTTTCCTCTCTGTCAAATGAAATGTCAACTTCATCTGCTGTTGCTTTAATGGGTGTTTGATGAGCATTAAATGCCCACGCTGTCATGAATGTGTTTTCTCTTATTCTCCACCAGAAATATGTAGAACATTTAAAGACTCATTCTAATGAAAATGTGCTTTATGATTTTTAACATGGTTTTAGACATTTTTTCTGATGATGGAGGACATGTACTGTATAAAGAAGATTTGGCTTAAAGTATTTCTTCATTCAAATCAAAGTGAATCAGTGATCAGAAAAATGCTAAACTCTGCTTAAAGCTGTGATGTAGATGCTACTGTAACGCCGCTACCATTAAGGAGGCTGAAAGATTAGTTACGGTGAACTCAGGCTTTAAGGTCTACAAACAATTTTTTAATGAAAAAATAAAAAAAACATTCTCAGTAGTGTTTTCATTTTGATCATGGAGTTTTTAACCAAAATCCTACAACCTAAATGTCTTAAATAAATGTTTCATGTTGATCTGTAGCCTCTGTTTTCAAAATCTCCTCTGAGGGGGCGTGGCTTTTGGAGCTGAACTGAACAGCCCCGCCTCTAATCCTCCCCGTCTGATTATGATAGCTCTGTGTCTGCTAGCATAAATCTTCACCGCTGCTACATAAAAACATCCATCAATCTGGGTAATGTCCAGCCGTATGGTTCTGATCCGGATGTCAGCTGGACGAGGAAGTGAAGATCTTCATGGACAGAGCTTCCTCCAAAATCCTGATTCTTTCTCCTTCCAGTTCACCAAAGACTCTTTTAGCTAATTCTCCAATGTTTATTGACTGTGATCAATACATTCAATCATTGGTTTCTCAGAGTTCTTGATAAAATAATCAAAGCTAACATCAAAATGCTCTTTCATTGATTTACAATCCTTTCCAACTGCGGTCAAATGAGCCGCCGTTCACATTTCCGTGGTCACATCAAGAAGCTCCGTGGAGTCTGGTGGAGATTTTCCAGCGTTCTCAGTCCTGCTACCGTAAGTATTGGATGAAACTCACACCAAAAATCCAGTGATGCTGATTTGACCACAGAAATGTGAACGGCGGCTCATTTGACTGCAGTCAATGTGAAGATACCATCTTCTCTTCTCCAGAACCTGAACTAGACACTAGGAACAGATGAGGGTTTAGTGCATGTGCAGCAGAGCTGTTGATGGAAAGAAGATCATTCATTCAAACAGAGTCTGTCCAAGACAGTTTGAATGACAGAGATTTTGAAGGAGGAATGCAAAAACAAAATGACTTCTTATTACATTTGTTCTCTTTCATAAGAAAAATGCCACACAGACATGTTAAAAACTAAAAAAAAACAACAAGATTTTCATTGGAGGGAGACTTTATATATTTTGAAATACGATTTGCAACACTAGGATGTTATCATCCTCTCCTCTCTCTTACTCAAGGTGGAGAAATAAGTGCAAAACAGTTAGAACAGCTAGACGACAAAACACATATACAAAAACCCACACTTAAAACCCAATTCACCCAGACAGGCAAAGGGAATGGTATCTCACAATTTCTTGCTCTGACAGCAGGCCCAAAAGTATCTACTTGCAAACAAATAGATCCATGAACGTCTTTGTTTTCCTTTTCTGAGTTGGAATCCGGATTAACACTGTACGTCTGGATAGCTCTGATATTGCTCGCCATTGCTGTTGTACCGGTAATGCTCGGTTGGGGTTGTTGTGAGGGGCTGTACAAGGGAATCTGACCACAAAGATAAAATATGGCGTGCCATCTTGCATGTGACCGGCGGCCCCTCGGGCTGTAAGCTAGAAGAGCATGTAAACAGATGGGAAATGGGGGAAAGCTTATTTCCTGCCAACAGTCTCGCCCACAACTTTCAAAACTTTTGGTCTGTTGTGGCACATTGGGGTGAGGCTAACATGACGGACCAATCAGCACAAAGCAGACAGTACAGCAGGTTCCTGACCTTAATTATCACAGTTCTCAGAGTCAGTGAATGCACCGGGACTGAAGTTACCAACCTCATCAATTCTGATTGGTCCTTCATATTAGACCCGCCCCAACTCGCCACAACAGAGACGAAAGTTTTGAAACTGAAATTTTCAGATTCGAAAATGAAAAAAAAAGAGTTGAAAGTGGAAAAAATATTCAAAATTGATATTTTGAGTTTTGATACCTAAAAACAGAACATTTAAAGCTCAAATTAATTACATTTATTTTAAAATGGCAAAAAGTTTGGACAATTCACTTTTTTTTCTTGGCCAAACACCAATATTGTTTTTAATTTGTTTTATTTGGGTTTCAAATAATATTTTCCCTAATTTAGCTCCATAATTAATATCTTTGTTTTTCAGTGAGAAAGCACTAAACTAAGCTTTTTAGCCAGTTCAAGCCTTTAAGCTTTTGAACTGGTTTCATCTTGTGTGTAGCTCTTTGTGTTCCTCAAGATTCCAAAAGATGATTATTTTAAGCAAAATACGTTAATAAATGTGTTGATAAAAGTAAAAAGTATTAAAAAGCCTTCATTAAGTCTACATCCTTAGCGTGCCAATTGTTTTCAATCAAAACATTTTTAATTTCTGCAATTGACTACAGACTAGTTCAGCGTGAATTCCATTTTGTTCAAACACAGTTGGTAAATTTTGTTGCCTATACCTAAATAGCAAAAGCAGAAACAGATGAAAGAATGTATTATATATATATATATATATATACGTATATCATTGAGGTCTTAAAAAGCCCCCAGGGGTTCCAGAACGGCGAGATCAGAAATTCCGCTGAATATTCATATCTCGCTGTATGCAAGAAACACAGCAGGCCCTCTTTTGTTCATATAGAAGAGATGGGCATGGATACACAAAATATTCCTTGACAAGAAAATGATTGCATTTCTCATATCAGGCAAGAAAACATTACCCCAGCTGAGCGATGGGAAACGCGCTGACAGGGAAGATATGAACAATATATGAACTGTCAGAGTAAAGTTATTAAGTGGGGTTACTTTTAAACGTCAATGGTTTAAGATGCGGGATGGCATCACTTTTCTCAGACTTATTTCTGTTTTAGTGCTGTAGTGCCCTTTGTAAAAAGAAAAAAAAAAAACCTCTTCAGGCAAAAAAGTAAACAAGCCTTCCTGAAACCTGATGAGCTGAATGATGGCCTGTCGAAGCTGAATGGATAAATGGATGTTCACAACTGGTTTTAGGTGCTGATCTGGGATGGTCGAGTCATTACCCGGGTCAGTGTGACCAAGCACCACCATCTAGGTGGCTCTCTTCATTAAAGCATTTCATAGAGCCAAAGTGATGGGTTACTTCAGTAAAAGACAGTCAGGGTTGGAGTGACTATCATTACAGCAAAGTAAAGTACCATCAGTCACACTTTCCTTCAGAAGACATTTTATCACAGAATACAAGACTCATGGAGTCACCTCTAACCCAGAATGAAGAAACGGTGGAGAGAAGTGTCAGGACAATGAGAAAGCCTCTCAATGTTGACTTATGTTTAAAACCTTGGTCTCATGTAGCTGTATGTATTTCTTTCTTTTCTTTAGATATTTGTATAACTCCTCACAATAAATAAACCTGAGCTCTGTGTCTTCCATTCACCGACATCCACATGCAGCCACAGTGTCTAACTCAGGATCACATATATAACAGGCGGCGAGCAGCAAATTCGCTGCATGGTGAAAGAAGAGCGGGCCACCGGTGTGCGGCTCGGAGGTTGGGGAGCTCTAATTTAATGTGAACAGGCAGCACGTTAAAAACAGACAACACCCAAAACTTTATTTTTTGGTGCAGAGATCTTAACCACGCATCAATATGTGACGACTTGGGGATGAAAATGTGTTGATTTGGAAAGATGTAGGCATTATTTTTATTGATAAAGGACCGAAATTGGCACCAATTAGGAACCGATACCAAAGAACAACTTTGGCATCAGAACCGAGTAAAAATCCAATCGGTGCCCAACCTTAGTCCTTACACCTCACTCTAGTCCAGGGGTGTCAAACACACGGCCCACGGGCCGTATCCGGCACTCCAGATGGTTTAATCCGGTTCACTCATGAAGAGAAAAAACACAAAGATGTTGGGAAAAAAATCAAGTTTCTAGCCCATTCTTGGCGAGTTCTGGTTCTTTAAAGAAATTATTGCAATGTGCAATTCTCCCACTGGGGGGAAGGAAAGGAAACACAAGACAGGCACAAAACGAGATCAAGAAATAATTATAATAAACAATGTAAGAATAAGTGATTAGACTACTAAGCTGTTTGAGGCATTATTTCCAACTGAGAAAAAAACAAAAACAAAGCTACAGATAACAAGTTGACCAAAGGTTATTTAGCTATAATGTTACTGGTCTGGCCCACTTGAGATCAGACGGGTTGAATGTGACCCCTGAACCAAGAGGAGTTTAATACCCCTCATTAGTAATATGGGAGTACTGGTTCCTAACTGACCCCTCTGGGTGATACACAAGTTCTTGTTGGATTCCTGTAGGATGTCCACATTCTCTAATTTCATAATGTCTATCAGACCTGCTGCACTGCAAGGACTTACCATATGAACAGCGTTTATGGCTTTCATGTGGAGGGCACATGATTCGGGGGTTTGAAAATGTAAGAAATACATAAACCTTCCTACATCTCCCTTACTGTGATTTGTTCTAGAAGTGTCCACTTCAACCTGTCGCCCCCAAAAGTTCAAAGTGTATGAACATTTTCTTTCAACGAGTCCAAGATCTTAAAATGTTGAGCATGTCCCTTCATGCCCTCTACAGCAGGGGTGTCAAAGTCATTCGCACATCCGGGCCAAAATCCAAAACACGCCCTAGGTCTCAAGCCGAACAGGATAAACATTTATTGAACACACTGAGACTACATTTTAAAACTTTAAAAATGTAACTTTTTAATGGGGCCGGTACCGGTACCCTGACCCTAGCCTGGTCCGCGTCTGGTACACCAGTACTGATCCGTGTCTGGTGCTGACTGTAAAGTACCGGGTTAAGGTTAGGATTCGGATAACGGTGCAGTCCATGTCCCAGTACTGGACCAGTACCGGTTTGGGAGCCTTGATTTATTTAGACATCAAAAAATGAGGAGTTGGGGTCACCTAAAGCGACATTTTTTTGACAGGGAAGGTTTTGAACCAGACATCAATATGTGACGGCTTAAATGTGAGATTGTGTTGTAATATGTTACCAGCACAAGATAACATCAGGTTGTTAGTAAAAAAAAATATTAAATGATCTGGCAGGCCGGATACAATCACTCAGCGGGCTGGATCCGGCCCCCGGGCCTTGACTTTGACATATGTGCTCTACAGGTTCACAAGCAGCCTGTATCCACCCATAAGAGAAGTTGTGAGTAAGTTTTAATAAGGACATGCATTGTAACATGTCTAACTGAAGGTATGATACATTTTTCTTTTCCTTTTTATGAATCTTTATCAATGAACCATTGCTATTTCCTTTTTTACACAGGAAGTTGCATCAGTGCATATGTGATTCTTTGCGTCCTTTCTCAGCTGTTATCCCTTTTTAAGTGTTATGAACCAACCTTAGTTCTGCCATCTGATAGCATCCAGAAAGAAAAAAAAAAGTCACTGCAATAAGTGAACCAGATCTTTCAGTCATCCCTGCAGTTTTCACTCCAGGGAATCTTGAGCCCTTGGGACAAAACAGCTGAGTGTCATTACCTGGAAAACATACTGCGCTACATCACTTAAGCCTGCCATCAGCTCTATTCTGCAGCTAGAACGCACACGCAGTCCGGGGTACAAGATGTTACTCAGTCATTGTGTGCTCCTGCTCAGTCTGAACAAATATGGGCTGTCATGGTTGGCCTCCTCCAGTTCTTCATCTGCCTGCAGACAGTTTTTCATCTGAATCTTTTTGCACTCTGGAACCCTTTTCCCTCAAACCTCATCTCCCTGTGTGTCTCTGAACTGCAGCATGCTTGTTTTTAATGTGTTTAACTTCGAGACTTAATCTCATTCATTTTTATTTGAAATTATTTTACTCTTTTTATTTGTAACTTAGATTTCAAACAGTTTAACTTCAAAATGTACATCAGAAAGTGGAAAAATTCTGATAATTTTGTTTTCTGTTGCAATTTCTCTTGGGAAATTGTTTCTTTTCTTGTGTACAATTGAGTTGAGAACATAAAACGAACAAGGTTTTAAAAAACAAGGACAAAAACCTATGGCTCTACAAAAATTTACCTAATTATGTCACTAGGGCACATGTGTAGTCAAGGCCAAATCCGGCCCTCCAGATCATTTTATTTTATTGTTATTAATGTTATTTTGCAATTATTTCTTACTTATATAATTTTGACAAAATATATTTTTGTGGAGGGTAAAATATTGAAAGTTATTTAAGGTTCAAGTTGATTTATTCTGGAATAATATTCCTGCCTTTCACAGCATTCTCACTAGCGTTATCACAGGAAATGCTATATATCTATTATACGTATAATTATGTTAAAAAGTTACAGTTTTAAAGTTTTAGAAATTTAATTTTAGTGTGTTCAATAAATGTTTTGCCCGCGATCTAAGGTGTGTTTTGAATTTTAGCCCCTTGTGCGATTGAGTTTGACAGGCCTGCACTAGAGGATCAGTTTTTGTGACAAGATCCATTTATTAAACTTTTTCAATCTTTGACAGATTAATTAATAATCTCCCAGGAACTTGAGGTAAAAAGACGCAAAATGCTGAAGTTCAGCCATGTGGCAAAACCCAAAACATCTCATATACATGTAAGAACTTGAACATGACAAAACCATGAACAATATACACTTTAAAGTGACTGTTTGCTCATAATTTTCTACATCCATGTGGTCAGTGTTTTATTCTTGGAGGAAGGGTTAAAGTTAAACATTTAGCCTTGGATGCACTTAAGATCTGTGTGGGCAATGAGGCAATGTGGATCTTGGCCACACATAAATATGTGGGAATAACAGCAGGCTTTACTTTGTCTGGACACAATTGGAAACACGAGTTCACATGGTAGTTTCAGAGGACTGTTCAAAGCGCAGAGCAGCATTTCTGTTTTCAAAAGCCACCAGCTCACACTTTTAACTCATAAAAGGTCAAACTTTTTACCAAAGTTTTGCTTTGCATGTAAAATCCATGCATTCTGGAGGTAGCATTGAGCAAACGAGGCTTCTTCAGGTCAACTGGGATGTAAAAACCTACATAGTTTATATCCATGTGCACTTCAGCCATCAATTTATAAATGTAACTAATCTAAATTAAATAAATGCTAAGTAAGTAATGCTCATTAAAAAAAAAAAATCTTTTCTTTTTTTTGTTCTTTGTCCCGTCTTTGTCCTCTGTAGTCGTACACTGCTGGGTTTTGTCATTTTAGTTTGGAATTGGACCTTGGCAGTCTTAGTTTGGAGGCTTTGTTTATTTGTTTTCTTTAGGCAGTTTTGGTTAGGCAGGTGCACGGTGGATCAGTGGGGCTGCACGGTGGTGGAGTGGTTAGCGCTCTTGCCTCACAGCAAGAAGGCGCCGATTCAATTCCCGGCTGGGGGATTTGAAACAGAAGCACCAACTGGGGACCTTTCTGTGTGGAGTTTGCATGTTCTGAACATTGTTTTAGACACGACTGACTATAAAACACCTGTCACCTAAAGAGAAGGGTCATCCCCTTAAAAACGGTGTGGTACCGTGTAACTTCAACTTTTTGAACAAATGCAAAGATTACTGTTTTTTTTTTTTTATTATTCTGCTTTTTCACACCAAGTCAAAACAATGATGATCAATAAGATAAACAATAATCAATTTGTATCCATATCTCAGAAAACATGCTAAAGTCTCTGGACGTAGACTCACTCCACAGTATTCATAGAGATGCACAGATACAACTGTTTACTGATTTCATATGTATGTATGCATCTTTTGTACCCGACTACTAATGTCCATGGTATAGATAAATGTATGCAAAAATGCCTGTTAGCTATTCAAGTTAATGCTTTCAATGCAATTTCGTTGAAGCTTAATTGCTGCCGCCTCATTAGATCATGCCTACTCACCCAACCATAGTTGAAATTGAATGCAATCATTTGTTCTGTCAAAGGAACGTTTTTTAACGGCTGACTGGATTCTTCGTTATTTTTTTCATTCCTCCCCAGAAAGACTTTCCAATTTTCTGTCAGTTTTAATGCCAAGACAGAGAAAAAAGTCAGAGCTGCTTTTCAAAGATGTGCAGAGAGAACAATCGACTGGTGCTCCCTTTTTCATCTTTCTGTATTTCTCGCTTCAGAGAGCCAGTGGGATATAACCAGATGTTGAGGTCAATTATTACTAATTCTGTAAAATAGATCAGAACACTTGTACTTGCGTTAAAGATTTTACTACAAGAAATGTCGCTGGCAACACCTAAGTAACATCTGCTTTATGACCCATTGTAAAGGTGCATTCACACTGAGCGCAATTCGAATGACACATTTGCGTGCCCCGCCCCCCTTTCATCACGCAATGAATTCACTGCTCATCGCCTGTCAAAAAATGTGTTCCTGAGCCTGACACCGTGGCCGCTTGTGGGAGGAGCTACTAGCTAATGCATTTAGGATGACGCTATAAGGAACAGTGTCTGTGGATATCTCACTTGGAATGTTTGGAAGACACAGATAATGTTGAGAGATCAGATTTATTTATTGTGAATAGTTCTACAAAAACATCGGTAATCATGTCTCCATGTTTGGTTTATTTGACTCTTATTAAAAGATTTTCCCGGTACAGGATGTATGACAGCCGCTTTCGCTATGTTTCTGTGTCTCTGTGGCTGAGCTTGAAGGCTCACCATCTAGAGTTACAAGGCTCAAGTCAGCAGCCTCCACATCCCCCAGCGGCTCTCTGTCTGGCTATTTTACTGCTACTAGTTTATTGTTTCGATTACGGAATTTCATGAAGTTACAATTAAAGTTGTTAAATAATAGCAAAAAAAAAAGAAAACATCTTGAAAGATTTCAAAATATGCACTTCAAATGTTTTTTTTAGCATGTAAGGACAATAAAAGATAAATTCAAATTATGTAAGTTTAGTAAAACAAGGCAGCATCTAGTAGATTTCATTTTGGAATATTCCTACATTGATACCCTAACTGCACACTTCTTATTTACAAATTATGGGATGCCCAATGTGCAAAAAATGATATATTTGCATTTTAATGGAGCAAGGCCTCTTTTTCACTAATGCACTTGGCTTATGTTGTCGTCCTGAACCGTCCTCCACGGACTCTGAAACACAACAAAATATGGACTCCAGCTAATGAGCTTTGGCAGATTACATCCACTGCGGTTTTCCCGCAGCTCACTTTCTGCAGAGACCATCTCTGTGAGCCTGCTTCTTACTCTAAGTTAAGCCAAAATGAATCCAAGTTTTCTTTGTTGAACACATGAAGAAAATATGAATATTTCTGAAGTGGTGTGTGACCTCAAGCTATATATGCAGTTAAAGAAAAATTAAGTTGTTTTTTTTTTTTTTTTTACAATACAACACAAAAGACTGAACAGTGCCCTTTAGGCTCATGTCTGGCTGTGCTTCTTCTCCCACCAGCACATCCTGTGTAAATTTCAGCTGAGCACATTTTAAGGTCAGCACAGCCTGCTCTACTGACCTGTCAATGAATTGCTAATTTGAACTGTGGATTACGTGCAGTGGAACTCATTTAGATCCAAAGCTGTCTCTCATTGAGCTATAATACCACTATGATGCCTCCAAGTCCTTTGAAAAATATAATAAATGTTTGTATTTTAATTTTTTTTTTCAATTGAACATCCCACGTTCTTAGGACCATGAGGTTACCTGCAGAAGGTCTCTTTGGCTCCCTGTGGTGCTTCTTTGGCTCACAAATTACCTCTTAAGCTTTTGATTAGTTGTAAGCTCTAGAAACCATTTCCAGCCCTTTCATGTTTCATCCTAATGAAATTATGCAAACAATCCTGACTTAGTCTAATCAAGCTTTTTTTGGAAGTGGGCTTTTAGCCAATTTGTCTCAGTTTGTGTATTGCGCACTCATCTTAGATAGACAACAAAAAATGTCAAAAATAAGCCAAAATACACAATCAGTGATGAGTGAGGCTGTAATGAGTATCCGAAAACGTGGATTTTTCCATTCTATTCCTGAAAATTTTAGTAAGAATTTTTGCAACGTCCAAGAGCACGGATTCATGATTGTTATAAATATAATCGAATGTAGTAAAAGTACAATTCAGGTAATGTAAGTGTCTCTAAAAAGCAGAAATATATTGGCTTTTAAGTACATTTAAATGCACTTATGCCACCAGAAGTAAATAAACCTTTGAAGTAAAGTGACATTGAAGTGTCAAATTTTAAAAGTAAAACTATTGAGCTTTTTTGCTAAAAAACGATGAGACTAAAGTTCAGTTTACCGAAAAAAAAATAAAAAATTACTTTAAATATTGTTAGCAAATTTGAATAAACAAATATAATGTATATGATTCAAAAAATATTTTTGAAATATTCGTCAAAGTAAAACAAAGTAATGGACTCTTACTGAACTGCAATAGCAACTACTTAAGCTGATGTCCACCCACCTCATTGTGGCAGAGCTACTGTCTGCCTCAGCCCATCTTTTCAGAGCAAAGGGCATAAATTCAACCCAGTTTGCAAGCTAAATGAATGAGAGAAAATATTTGTTTTAAACAAAAATTCCATTTATAGCACAGATCATTGGGCAAAAATGAACTTAATCACCACTATAGATCTGAGGACGACAGGTAAGGCACTACTTTTGTTTTATATGTTGTAGAATTATTTACAGTGGCTGACTCAGCTCACATGAATGCAAAAGACAACACAACAACAAAAGCGGAAGCACAACGACAAAAGACAACGACAAAATCTGACAACGTGACAACAAAAGCTGAAGGAAAACGAAAAAAAGGCAGATAATGCTACACAGTTTTTGTCGTAGTGTTGTCGGATTTTGTTGTGCTTCAGCTTTTGTCATTGTGTTGTCTGTTTTTTCACTTTGCTTCGGTAATTGTCGTTGTGCTTCAGGATTTGCTGTGCTTCGGCTTTTGTTGTTATACTTTGACTTTTGTTGCCGTCTTGAGGTTCTTCTTGTTGTGCTGTCTACTTTTTTGTCGTGCTTTTGTCGTCTTGTTGTGGCTCTTATCGTTGCGCTTCGGCCTCTGTCATTGCGCTTCCGCTTTTGTTGTTGTGCTTTGGCTTTTGTCGACATATTGGGGCTTTTGTCATCGTGTTGTAACTTTTGCTTTCATATGCGTTAGTTCTATTAATGCAACATCCCCTGGAGCCTCATCGGTATGGACATGGACAAAGGGATAAATAACCTCCTGATGCCGAGATAAAGCTGTCCTGTAAATATTGCCTTTACGCAATTTGTACTTAAAGGCAGTTTACATAAAACAGGATTTCAACCCAGTGTACCCCATCATACAGTGTTAGTATGATCTATCTAGCAGCTGGACATGAACCAGATCAACCCAGTTCCTTTGCGAGTCTCCTTGTTTCATTGTGACAGCAGTGGTCCAAATGTAAGACCCAATGACAGTTATTAGGGTGGATCTGTTTGGGACTCTGCTCCCACAAAAAAGAAGAAAGCTACTTTGACTACAATCACACCAATTAAATCAGCACAATGAGAACATGCTGTACTTTCAACACCTAGGATTTTCATTGCTGGAATTTATACGGTAATTTGCCAAAGGTAATTTAAAATGACGAACCGCCACACATTTCCTTTGAAGTGAAATTGAAAACATAGCAAGTATGAGAGTTATACACAAAAAGATTGATACAAAGATTCAAGGAGTTCTGGGGAAAGTTAATTTGAGAGGCAAATGCTAACTTTATGTTGTGGAACTATTTATATCCCTACAAAAAAAAAAAAAAAAACATTCTAACCTCCTTGTAATATGCTTTCCATGGAAAATATTAGGCTCACATAAATGAATAAAACACAACATGACAACAAAAGCCAAAGCACAATGACAAAAGTCATAACACGACAACAAAAGCCGCAACACAATGCAAGTGACTCACAAAGGAAATGAATAGCGAACTTTTTAAAAAAGTTTCATTCAGTTGACATTTATTTATTTTAAGCCAAGACAATAATAAAAAGAACACTATAGTTAGTCAAGAAAATAAAAAGATCCCCCCAGCTTTATTTGTATCTATCCCCTCTCGGGTTAATGTTCAAAGTTTCAAGCTACTGATTGCTAATCATTTTTTCATTTCCATTATGAATTGAGTTGTGGCTTTTGTCATTGTGTTGTGGCTGCTGTATTTCGGTTTTTGTTGTCGTGCTTCAGTTTTTGTCATTGTGCTTAGGCTTTTGTTGTCTTGCTTGGGCTTTTATCGTCATGCTTTGGATTTTGTTGTTGTGCTTTGGATTTTGTCATAATCCTTCAGCTTCTGTTGTTCTGTTGTGGTTTTTACGGTTGTGTTTTAGCCATTGACTGTAAAAAAATACTGTACTTCTCAAGCCTTGAGGTCCCCCCATTGGAAATGCATTATCTCCAGTCCTTGTAAAAGTAGGCCGCCGCTTCACCGTCACTTCCTGATACGTCTACCGCCATATTGCAAACGTCTGCAACCCATCTTCAGCGATTGGTCTGAGTCGCTGTGAGTCATAGCTGAGTCATGGAATCTACAGGAAGTACTGTCGCCAATCTGGAGTGAGTATCTGCCTCTTTCCACGCCTCTACCACGAGACCGCGGATGTAAACAGATTCTACTTTAATAACGGCGGCTCGAGAGAATTGTACAAGTCATTGTTCAAGCCTTTGAGGGAGAACCATCCCAACATTTGATTCTGTCAGCGGTCCTTTTGGATTTACTTACTTTACGTGCAGCCCCCTCTCCCCACACACAGCTCAGCTTGTCACTTTACATGCGCTGCCAGGTTACAGTCTGATCAGATGTACGTGAGAAGCGCGTTCAGCGGTATTTAAAAAAAATAACCATCCTAACAAGAGAACAGCTGGATCTTCTTTCTGTTTAAAAATACGACCAGGTCCTTTCAAGTTTGTCTCGCGCTCCTCAGACGGCTGCGTCTAATTCAGACTGAAGCTGGTAAAGTGCGGCGAAGATGAATCTTTGGTTGGTGATTTTATGCGCATATATGAAACTTAGAATTTATAAGCTACAACAAAAACAGTGAAAAAAAGAAAAATGAACGTTAAACAAAGAAAAAAGTCCAAAGCACATAACCTCAGAGTGAAATCTATTTCTACAGAGTTAAACCTCATCTAAAAATGTCGACAGCATGCTCCTCTTGTTGTTTTAAACTGCTGCATCGGTACATTCCATTGAGGAAAACAACAGTAGGACAATGATTGGTACATTGTTGAATTGTAAAGTAGGTGTTAAAAGGTCTTCACGGACCGCATTGATGAAGTCTGCTCCCATTGGCTACCCGCCATCTGTCACTCAAACCCCCCAGACGGTCGACGTCAGACCCACAAACGCTTATTGAGCCATCTGATTGGTCAATTTATAACTCTAATAACTTGTGATAATGGAAAACAATCTTTTAAAAAAATTAGGATTAGAAAAAAGAAGTTAAGCAGAAAGCAGCAGAGGAAGAATGATTATTCTGAGATATAAACTGACTGAGAAATAACTGTCTGTTTCTCAATGTAAGTCAATGGGACTTTGGCCTTTTTGCAACCCAGTGGTACTTCCTATATGGAACACGGAAGGCCCCCTCCTTCCGTGTTTGTTCAGTCAAGTTCTTTCTTATACAGTCAATGGTTTTAGCTTTTGCCATTGTGTCGTGGATCTTGTCGTCGTGGTGTGGCTATTGTCATCATATTGCGGCTTTTGCCCTTGCGCTTTGGCTTTTGTTAGCGTGCTTCAGCTTTTGTTGTCGTATTATGGTTTTTATCATTGCATTTAGCATTTATGTAAGCTGTGTCAGCAGCTGTAGACATCATCAAAAATGGAAGGTTCAACTGTCATGCATGGGGTTAGTTTATCGTGAAGTATTCGTGAGGCTAATGTAAGTATGAGTACTAGCCTATGATAACTGCACAAATACTGCATGCAAAGACATGGGGTGTCCACAATATAGGACAACTATCAAAATATCTGTACAGCAAAACTATGTCTCACATACTTCATCCTTACTTTGACTTTGTGAGTTGTTTAAGTGTTCACTATGACCTGTCACACGCAGCCCACCCGTAGATAAAAACGTGCATGAACATTTTCTCATTGGACACACAGCAATCTACAATTGGCCGTGGTGCAGAGGTAGGGCGGTCGACTCCTGATCGGAAGATTGCGGGTTTGATTCCCGCATTGCCCGCCCATGCATCGAAGTGTCCTTGGGCGGGACACCTAACCCTGAATTGCCTCTGGTGGAAGGTTGGCGCCAGTGTTCGGCAGCAGAGCCACCACCAGTGTGTGAATGAATGGGTGAATGGGTCTGTGACTGTGAAGCGCTTTAGGAGGGTAGAAAGCGCTATACAAGCATACGCCATTTACAACCTTTATATATTGTGCTGGACACCTGTACAAGTTTGTCCATTTTTGACATGCACACAGCACATATCAATCCATAATGGTCGTTGTGACTAAAGCTTTATTCAACAACTGTAATCTTTCCAGACTATCTATCCATTGTTCAGTTTCAACTCTGTAACATAACTGTTTATGATGTTAAGAGTACAGAAACATTCTTCTCCAATATTGAAAGAAAATAGAGACAGCTGCAGCTAATATCTGTTGGCAGAGGTGTGCACTTAGCCCATCTGTCGGTAAAGCGCAGCACCTTCTGCTACAGGGACAAATGAGTCTTTGCATCATGACACCGCTTGATATTCAGAGCAAGCAGCTCAGTGTTAGCTGGAATTCCACACGACTGCCCAAGAACAACCATCCACTAAAAATGCTTGTGTTTCTCAACCTGTTGTGGTTGCTTCGGGCCAAGCTTCATTTTACTCTGAACCAATTATTTTTAGCAGGAACAATCTAGAAAGAGGATAATCTAGCTGCTATTACTAAAGCTATTGAAACAGCCTTGGTTAGAAAACATGCCAAATTGGAAATGTTACCCAAAATGTTTTAACTTGGGTCCAATTTTGGGGGTTTTAGCTGTAAAAGCTCAACACAAATTATGTTCTTTTTTTTCTTTGTAAAATTTAAGTCCCATTTGCTCTCTGCATTTCACCCGCACCCTGGGGGAGAGGTGAGCTGCAGACACAGCTGTGCTTGGGGAACCATTCAAAGGTTAATCCCCTAAATCCAGCCCCTTATGGCCGAGTGTAAACAAAGAGATATTGGGTCCCATTTTTTAAATCTTTGGCATGATTTGACCGTCAATGCAAATTCATGGCCTTCCACTCCCAAGGCAGACACTCCATCATTTTACATTTCAGACACTAAAACTTTACCAAAGACATAACATGTCAAGTCTATTTTTAAATATATCTTTAAGTATTTATTTTGTCCACAACTAAAGCCGCCATATCATCCTGCTTTAAAAGTAGATTATTTTTTTAGAAAAGACAACGTCTTAGCTGCTTCTCTATCTTCTTTTATATCTTTAGTTATCTTGTTAGTTTTAAAATGTTTTTATGACTTTTGGGCAGGAAAACCGTGACTCTATCTGACAACACTGAATTCAACAGGTTTTCGCATTTCAGAGTGAACTATATCCATATATATGATCATATATTACCTTTGGACCACTAAGAAACAAATAATTTATGAAATGTTAGTTAAATTTTGTGAGTTTCTTCCTACCCTGAAGTAAAACTAAGCCTTTCCTGAAGCTTCGCCTGCAGCTGCGTGTCGCTGCAGTCCATTTCATGATGTCATCTAAGAGAAATCTGTGTGTCTGCATCTCTACCACAAAAAGAATCCAAACTTCTTCAAACATGGATGCACATACGATATATCTGCCTTAGTAGACCTGGCCATCGTTACACTGCTTCACAACACACTCACGGCTCATGCACGGCTATGCTGGACCAGAAGGAGGGTGGGGGTCTTAAAGGAGCCCCGCATCTAAAGTAAAAAACACCTATTTTGAGCTGGAATTTATTGAAGACAGGACACAAGTGGAAGATATATGATATTCTGCATCTAAAATAATGTTGCTGATCACTGCTAGCTCTGTGGAGAAAACGAGTGTTGTGTTAGACTGGGGATGGAGCTGACAGATCAGACTCTTCCTGGGGAGGGAGCGGTTGGCATCGTGCTTACGTCAGTACGTTTCCACGTACGTTTGCCGTTTTCGTGGGTATGGGAGGGAATGCTGCCGAGCGCACAGGTTTTTAGAGGATTACTCATAAGTACATGAACAAATCAAAATTCCACTTTGGGGTTCTTTACAGTGAGGAATGAACAGTAAAATACATTTAAAACCTAAAAAAGTAGAATTTTTTTGGCAGGGCCCCTTTAATAGACATAAATTAGGCTGGGAACCATAAAGTGTGTGCTAAAGTGGGTTCTAACAACTGGTGAGTAGCATGCTAGTTTGGTTTTTCGATGTATGTTTTTATTAGCGTTTGAAAGGTTTTAAAGCATGGTCGATGTTATTTGCACATATTTACGTTCAACCAGCACACAAACTGATGAAAATTCATGTGGGCAACTGTCACAAACAGACAGACAGCTGGTTCCACATGCAGCAGGTTTATTAACAGAGCTAAAAGTCCACAAAAATAAGCAGGGTCAGACAGGCAGAGGCCATACACGGGCATGGGATCATCCGAGACGAGAGAGTAGAGTAGTCAGAGTCCAGGCGAGGATCGGGGGCAGGCGGCAGGCAATCAGAGTAAGCAGGGTCAGAGGCAGAGGGTCAGGTCCAGGAATAAACGCTCGGAGATGCAGGCAGAGTGGCACAAACAATACTTCGCAGTGCATGACAGTGTGGAGCAAGACTATATACTGAGGAGGTGATGAGGTGATGGGAAACAGCTGAGCTGATGAGTCCAGGTGAGGGCAGGTGGTGAGCTCAAAACTCTAGTGAGCACTCCCTCTGGTGACTGGAGATGGTAGCAGCAGGTTGCTCCATGACAGCAACATGTCATGTGTGTGGCCAAGATGCATGTTGCTGCATTGCTGTGCTGGCAAAGTAGCACGTATCTATCTACCTAAAGAGTCTATTTCTTGTCGTCGGTCACACTTTTTTTTTTTTTTGGTTCGTGTTAGTGAGTTCGCACATCATTTTCGAAATACATGCCGTCACTTTTGAGCTTCTTTCTTGGTCGTACGAACTGGAAGAAGCATTTCTAGAATATACAGCATTCACTTTCTGCTCAGTGACATAAAAACCATATAGAGCAGTTGTTAGGGAAGGAGCTGTGGCCCAAAACTTTAACCTGCCACTCAATTTACTGCTAATATCACTGTTTTGAATCTTAACAGTTTGGCAGATATATTTGATGCTATCATCCATGTCCTCAGGTTGAAAAGATAATAGATGGAGCTAGGGGTGGGCGATATGACGATATAAAACCGTCTTACGATCTCCAAAGCTGACGATCTGTCATTTTTGAGAGATCGTTTTATCACGATCTTCTACGAAAAGCTGCAAGAGTGAGAAGGCAAAAGCTTGTTGACTGCCTGTGACTTTAAATCTGAGCTGCTCCTCCTGCTCCCCCTCCATGGTGTTTATTCTTGTAATCAATGACATATTTATGGATCCAGTCTTCTCGAGTAATGAATGACGGAGGTCTGAAAAAGTAACAAAAGGAGACGCAGTGATTTGCAATCGACTACAAAAACCTTGACAACGAAATAATCCGATGGAGAGGAATCATCACAGGACAGGAATCACATTTTAATAGAGAGAAATCAGGCTGGGAACCGTGAACTGTATGCTAAAGTGGGTGCTAGCAACTCAACCGGGGCCATGCTAGTTTGGTTCTTTGATGTATGTTTTTATTAATGTTTTATGTTTTAAAACATAGCGGATGATAATCGCACGTATTTACGTTCAACCTGCACAAAAACTGATGGAAATTCATGTTGGAAACACGTAAAATGTGTGATCAAGATGCACGTTGCTGCATTGCTTTTTAGCTCGTGGCTAACTACTTCAAGAGACTAAATCTTATTGTCGATCTTTTTTTTTTCTTTCCATTTGTAAGAAGTGTAAGTGAGTTCACACATAATTTTCTTAATCCGTGGCGTCACTGTTGAGCTTTTTTTCTTGGTCGTACAGACCGGAGAAAGCCCAGCTAGCACAAACAGCGCTAACGCTAGCTTTCTCCTCAGTGACATAAACACAGCAGAGAGCAGTTGTTAGGGAAGGAGCTGTGGATGTAAACTTTAACCTGCCACAACATTTACTGCTATTATCTCTGTGTTTTGAATCTTAACTGTTTGGCAGATGTATTTGATGTCATGATCCAAGTTTAAAAAATGTTTTTTGGATCAGTTAAAGATGCTAGCTGGAGCCTTTTTCACAATGAAATCGTCTATTTGAAGGTAAATTCTGAAGCAATTGACATTTATTTAGCATGTATGTAATCAAAAAATAATAAATGTTTTAGTTTCATTTGAAAATGTGGCAAAGGGTGTTTTTATTAATATTATTATCTAGCAGTTTAAGATCTTTTTAGTAGGGAAAGGACTTTACTAAACTTTATCAGTCATTCAATAATAAGTATGAAAAGAACCACAAAAGG
>NC_050524.1:29573427-29576318 GCF_002922805.2 Oryzias melastigma | reverse complement strand
TGAAGGTAAATTCTGAAGCAGTTGAGATTTATTTACCATGTATGTAATCCAAAAATAATAAACGTTTTAGTTTCATTTGAAAATGTGGCAAAGGGTGTTTTTATTAATATTATTATTTAGCAGTTTAAGATCTTTTTAGTAGGGAAAGGACTTTACTAAACTTTATCAGTCATTCAATAATAAGTATGAAAAGAACCACAAAAGGGGACGCAATGTTTTGTAATCAACTTCAAAAACTTTGACAACAAAATAATCTGATGGAGAGGAATAATTACAGGACAGGACTTTGTTACTAAACTTTATCACTCATTCATGCCATTAAACTCAAGTATATAGATTTTAGCACATAGGCAAAATAAAAAATAAAAAAAAAGACAGATATTTAGATGCTGTTCATTTGACAGCAATATCTTACCTGTAACAATAGAATGTGCAATTCTTGCTCTATTTACAGATTCATCTTTTTAGATAATACAGATTTAAATATACCACAGCAGGCTTTAATTCAAGCCAGCTAGCCCGATTTTTGTGGTTGATGTCTGCCTGTCCTCCACTGAAACAGCAGCGTTCTGCTGCCATGTCTCAACGCACAGCAATGGCGCCCGTGTGCACATGTCTCTGTCTATAGCAGCAAAAATGCAAAGGCCATTCCAGTAATATATATCAATGCCAAGGATACAGGCAGGCAAAATGTCAACAAAGCAATCCAGAAGTGAGTAACAGATGAGGCATTAACAGGAGGAGCATGAGGCTGGAGAATCTCTGGCTGCATATAACTTTCTGGAAGAGATCTTTCTTTTCTTCCTTCAGAACTCATTGCCGGGTGGCAACCTAACATTTAATACTACCTTCACACACTGGGCTCAGAAACGCTCTTTCAAACGAACGCTTTCACAGAAAAGTCTAAAGCTACATTCAACACTCTCTACACACGCGTAAACCTGTGCTTTGGGCCCCCTGATATTCTAGTAACATGCTAGGTTTGAGGTTTTTTAGGCTAATTGTTAGTTTAGCTAATATTTTAGCAACATGCTACCTTTTTTGACTTAATTGGTATCTACTAGGGCTGTCACAAACGGTTATTTTAGTAGTCGACTAATCACTGATTTTTTTTTCCGATTAGTCGACTAATCGAGTCATGCGCAAAGTGGATGTAACCATAATTAGCTTTAAACTAACTAAAAAAGATATATAGCATTACCTGTGATAATAGTGTGAATGCTGTAAGCTGAATTTGGCCGCTGAAGATAATAGTGCTGATAGCTGAAGATGCTAAAATTGATAGGTAAAAATGCTGAAGCTGGTGGCTAAAATCGCTGAAGCTGATAGCCAGCTAAATTATTAGTTAAATGTCAAAACAGCAGTACGTAATGAGCCAAAACAGCTAGCATGTAGCCGAAGTATTAGCTAAACACCAAAATGACTAAAAAAAAACTTAATAAATGCCAAAATATTCCAAAAAGCTACCACTATGTTATAAATTTCATTGTTACTACACTCTTAACTTCATATAGTACAAAGTAATGACTAATCGACTTTTAAATTAGTCATTGACTATTTTATTAGTCGTCGATAAGTCAACAAGTCGTGGCAGCCCTATAGTATCTACTGAGGCTTAGCATTATCTTGGCAGTTTGGTTAAGTTGGCATTTATTGAGGTTTTTAGCTTAGTTGAGCAACTTTTTGGTTACTTGTTTTTTTTTCTATATCTTATGGTTTTCTACAGTTAATTACATTTTGCATTAATTTACATTTGCATTTTGCAAAAAAAAAAAAACGTTAGCAAATTAGCATCAACAATTAATTTAACCTTCTTCCTTTTACATGAACTTGAGCTTTTTCTGCTTAAAGTTATGCAGTCAAGCAAATACAGAAACCACCCTCTGCAATTCTGCAACCAAATGTATTTCCGCAGGAAATGAAACATTTCTAGTTACCTTTGCTTTCCTCAAAATAAACAATAAATTATTCTGCTACACTCATTCCACATAGTCATTCATTTCCTGCTTCAGTTTCATTCTCACAAATTCTGAAGTTTTTGTTTTTTGTGCTTCCTACCATTAATAATCCATGTTCTATAGCCTCATAACCATCACTAATCCTCATTTTCCATCTGTATATTTTCCACCGCTGGCAGAGATCCTCTGGGCAGAGCCTGCTGTGAAAACAGTCACACAGGTGAGAGTAATTATGCAGATTACCTGTCAGCTCATCACAGGTGAAGGCAAGGGGCAGGACCATGACAGCCAGCGATACTGAGAATTAATAAGATTAAGATATTTCGTTGGGGAAGGTTAATATATTTTAATAATTAAAAAGGACCTGGAATATTTAGACATAATATACTGTTAAGTATAACCTATCTTAATGTTTTTATCAGCTGTATGGCTTTACTAATATGTGAGGCACTTTGGTCCCAGGTGAAAATGGCTGCCTTCCATTTTCAATGTTGCTTTTTTCCCCACTTTTTCAAGAGAACTGCAAATAATATTTGATTGACAAGTGGTGTAGGGAGTTTATTTATATATTAATTTTTTGAATATTTAACTGAAGTGTAATTGAGGCTTCGGGGATGTGACATTCTGGATGAATACATAAATACTTGATTGCATCAGTGATACGTGGAAAAATAGAAATAAAGTTTCTTAAAAGAACTGAAAAATGGTGTATTTGGCATAAATAAAATGGTTAAGGAATGCCTTTTATGGAAACCAATCATTTATGCACATGTAGACTTTTTGGACTTAAAAAAATCCATCCATCCATCCATCTTCTTGGCCGCTTCTTCCCTTTCGGGGGTCGGGGGGGTGCCGGAGCCTATCCCGGCTACTGATGGGTGAAGGCGGGGTACACCCTGGACAGGTCTCCAGTCTGTCGCAGGGCCTCAATCA
>NC_050524.1:29545836-29573025 GCF_002922805.2 Oryzias melastigma | reverse complement strand
GGCATTTTAAATTCAAAACTTCAATCAACGTTCAGTAAAAGAAAATAAAAAGAACATCAAAAATAAAATTTCCATAACACTTTCATGTTCATTTTTTGTCAGTAAAAGGGTAAAAGAGAGCAAAACAAACCAGCACCACACTAGCATAACCCCTTCCCTCCGACCCCTCAGCCTCCTGCTCTGCTCCCTGCCTGCTTCGGTGTGGCCTCCTCCATCTTAAGTTGACACCAGGTGGTAATTACAGGACATTGGCCACACCTGCCAGGTGAGCCGAAGGACTGGGTGGAAAAAAGGTCGGGCAGCAGCATGTAACAGTCGGCAACATTGTCATTTTGCCTGACGTCACCGTGAAAAGGGTCTATTAACTGACTTCAATGTAGTTTAAATGCACACACAAAAATATACTCATTACATTTTTTCATGGTTGCCCACTAACCAAAAACTGTTCCATTACAGGGATTAGTCCGCATTTTCCCCAATACTGTATCAGTATTAGCATTCAAAGCATTCAGTGGTCATATTTGTATTTATTATCTTTTCTTTTGGTATTATATATGTTATTTTTACCATGGAAAAATACATATACCTCTTTAATACGGTGTAAAATAAAAAGTAAAAATTCCAAAAAGTCGATCCTACAAACCAAGTGTCTCCTGTAAATTCCACTCCTCTTTACTTTAATTGTTTTTCTCATTTCTGCCGACACTCATTATTCCCTGCAGCTTACCAGGTTCCACCACTTCTTCATCCTTAATCAAATTTTATATTGGAGAGAGTTTAGAATGAGATTAGGGGCCATCTGATTACTGATTACTCTCTAATTGCAGTGATGAGAGGTTGATGTTGTTGTTCCGAGCATCTTTTCTCCTCTTGACTTTTGTAGAGAGGAGGATGTGTCTGAGTCGGGATTGCAAAACCTTTATTTCAATATTTGATATAATGGTATAAAGCTTAATACCACAAGTGAACCCATTATTTTAGTTTTTTAACCAACATTCAATGGAAATAAAATTAATGACTGCCTTTTAGCTTATTTCTATAGGTGTAAGTCACATGGGTCATGCATCTCTGTGATGCAGCAAAACTAATAAACATAGTTGGTTCTTTAGGTTTATTTGAACCTGGCAGAATAAAGTCACATTTTTATTTTATTTTAATATTGTTAAACCGTCACAACAATGATGAAAATCAGTCCCAACACTCAGGTTTCACTGAGCTTGAGTCAATCTTGAGAGATGTGGTGGCGACTCTATGAAGACATATATACAGAAATATGAATAATTTGAAGGTGCAGTTGATGCTGAGACTCCAAACTGGAGTTCATCTGGATGGAACTGATAAGTGGAGTCACTGCAGCGCTGACACTTTGGATTTCTCACACATGACAGAACAGTCATATATGTTTAACAGGAGGTAAATATTCAAGGAGAATTTTGGGTTGATTAGTGTGACTTTAAGTCAGTCAAATAAATCATTCAGTGTTCTTTTCTCTTTTATTCCAGCTGTTTATTTATATCAAGCAGAAATCTTCAACTGGTTTCTCTTATACATGCTCAAAGATATGTAGACTTTCACACTGTAATTCAGTACCAACAAAATAAGTAGCTGAAGTACAGAGTGCTAACCAGCAGGAGAAGACATAAAAGAAAGTATGTTTAGGATGACCTAGATCAGGGGTGTCAAACATCCGGCCCGTCAGATGGTTTAATCTGGCCCAGTCTTCAAGAGAAATCTTCTTCACCTTTCGGCTTATCTCTTTCGGGGTCGCCACAGCGTAACAGCACCCACTGTTTCGAATCAGTGATTTGGCAGAGATTTTACGCCGGATGCCCTTCATGAAGCAACCTTGTACTTGATCAAAATCTCCAACCAAGTTCAAAGCGCCATCAAACAGCGTAAGAAGAAGGACCTGCAGAGAGATTACGAGGAATTAAAAGTGGCCTACGTAACAAATGAGGCAAAGTTTTCTAAAGACCTGGAGGCAGAGCGCCAGAAGAATAACATCCTTCAGCAGGAACTCCAAGGTCTCAGACAGCAGCTGGATTCCAAAACTCAAGAATCCAAATCAGAGACTTTCCTGAAGAAAGAAGTCCAAGACTTGAAGGCAGCTCAAGAAGATCTCGCCTCCAAATCTGACGCCCAAATTTCAGCTGCAAAAACGGAAGTAAAAGCCCTGCGCCAAGAGCTGGAACATGAGAGATTGGTTTGCTCACAAGAACTTCTTCAACAGCAGCAGATCATCAACAGCCTCAAAGCGGAGCAGGACTTTGCCCTCCAAGCCGTGGCCAAGCAGATCGCCACCATGACCGTGGCGTCCTGCAGAAGAGAGTTGTGCTTTCAGGCGGAGCTCCACTGTCTGAAAGTTCAGCTCAAGGACAGCCGGATGGATCAACTGCTGAAGGAAAACTGTGCCCAGCAGCAGCCTCTGGTCCCCGTGGTCACTGTCATCCAGACCACAGAGGAGACTCAGAACGTGGACTCGGCCCAGGAGACAACGCAGCTCTCAGAACCTGAAGGTCTTCAGGGAACCAAAGAGGACCCTGAAGACGTTCCAGAACCAAAAAAGAAGTCTCCATCCTTTTGGAAAAGAGCAAGACGTTTTCTGCGGCTGAAAAAATCAACAAAAAACAAAAATTAGGCCAATCAATAAGACCTCTCTCTGTTTGTTCCTGTAAATGTGGTTCTTCAAACTTTTGTAGTAAATGTAACGAAAGTGGTTTCTTCCAATTCTTTTTATATATTTGTGTGTTATTAGAGTAGTTTAAGCAATTTTTTTTTTCATAAAGTTTATTGTAGCTTTTTTAAATTGCATTTTTGTATGTAAATGATCAAATAATCAGATGTACATATTTAACTGTACATAATCAAATATAAACTAAAAATGTAAATAAATATGATATTACTCCTTGTACATAAAATAAAAAACATCATGCCAAAAACTATTACAAAAAATGTCATTTGGATTCATCAAATGACATTTTTTGGCAAAATAATGCAACCACAAGGGAGTGCAATCTAATGCCTCTTTGTGCCGGTCCCAAGTCCGGGTAATTGCAGAGGGTTTTGCCAAGAAGGTCATGTGACATAAACCTAGAGAAAAATCAATCATCAAAATCACAAACAGAACTTAACAAGAACCTTTATCAGTGCTGCTGACCTACAGGGTAGAAATCCCTGAATCTGGTGGTGAGGCTGCTGTGTTCAACCGCAGTGACAGGACGACGCCGTCAAGCTCCACTGTGCACCATTGACAGAGCTTCAGGTGTGAGAACACAGAGTGAATGGGGGTCAAGCTCCATCCGTCCGTCCGTCCATCCGTCCATCCATCCATTAATTCAATGGCGACAAAAACCTGGACTTATTCCAGTCTTTGAGATGTTACGAGTTTTGTAATTAGCTGAGGTTTTGAGTGTTTCTTTACAATGTTCCTCTTAAAAAAAAACCTAAAAAATCTGCATGTAGTGATGGAAGGCTTTGGATAATCCAGATAAAGTAGTCACTAAGGGTTATCAGTGGTTGAAAGGTGATCTGGTTATTTTATCTGTGTCGTACTGAACAATCAATTTTATTATTGCCTTGAAAAATAAAATATTTTAAATAGTACGGCAAAATTTCTATATTTTTTAAATGCAAGAAGAATGTCCAATGACAGCAGTTTTTAGGTGAAATTGCTGTTAATAGTTCAGGATTCTCACTTCCGGTGCGTCGTGCTATGGCCGCGCTGAGGAGTAGCTCCGTGCCAACTCGCCCTTTTAACCTTGTTTTTATCTTATTTTTAATACTAGTTGTCACTTTATGTAACAGCACTACAACCTCTTGCTATGTGTACAATCGCAGCACTCTTTTAAAGCTTAAATCAAAGGTTAAGAGCGATTTTATGCCGACCTTCGTGGCATCCGCGACGGACGTACTGCCGTTCTGTTTTTCGCCGGCACCGCAAGGGAAGAAGAGCGAGAAAGAGAAAGCGAGGAAAGCGATCGGGGGTGCTGTGGAAAGGCCGGATCAGAGACAACAAACCCGCTCTCCATACTATTCTGCTTGCTAACATGCAATCTCTGGGAAATAAACTGGAGGACCTGCACGCACGGATTTCCTTCGAGCAGGACACGAGGAGCTGCTGTGTTTTTGCCTTCACGGAAACATGGTTGGACTCATCGGTTCCCGATCACGCCGCGGCCCCAGACAACTACACCATCTACAGGTCGGACTGAACGGAGGACTCAGGCAAGTCGTGTGGAGGTGGTGTGTGCCTGATGATTAACTCGTTATGGGCCACAGATGTACGCACTGTAAAAACTCACTGTTCTCCAGCCCTGGAGCTGCTGACCATCAAAATCAGGCCGTTTTATCTGCTCAGAGAATTCAGCTCCATAATCTTAACTGTTGTATATATTCCTCCCCAAAATCTAAAAACTCAAGCTCTAGAGCAATTGTATGGGATTATAAACGAACTTGAAAATATGCACCCGGATGCAGATTTTATTATTTTGGGGGATTTCAACAGAGCCAACATCAGAGTGGTCTTACCAAAATACTATCAGCACATTTCCCTCCCTACCAGGGGGGAGCAGACACTGGATCACTGTTACACCCCATTCAAAGATAGCTACAAACCCCTCCTCCGCCCAGCCTTTGGTATATCCGACCACAATGCAATTCTACTGCTACCAGCCTACAAACAAAGGCTAAAACTGGAAAAAAAAACAGTTCCCAAACAACTATACAAATGGAGCAATACATCTGATGAGGTTCTACAAGACTGTTTTGAAACAACAGACTGGCAGATGTTTGCAGGCGCAGCGGATGGGGACATAAACCTGTACACAGACTCAGTTGTTGGCTACATCAGAAAATGCATTGACGGCATGGTCCACCAATCCACCATCTGCACGTACCCCAACCAGAAACCCTGGGTTGGACCAGTGGTGCTTGCGAAACTCAAAGCCCGCACTGCTGCCTTCAACTCAGGAAATCTGGAAACCTACAAAGCAGCCAAATGCGACATCAGAAAGACCATCAGGACTGCCCAGAGGAAGTACAGAGGAAGAGTGGAATCTGCCCAACAAAGCCATGACCCAAGACGTGTGTGGCATGGATTATGCTGCATCACAGATATAAGCAATATATTTAAAGCAGGGGTGTCCAAATCCAGCCCCGGAGGGTTTCCTAGACACCCGTCCTTATCTGCTGTTGATTACATAGATCGGGTGTGTTTAGCCAATAAGGCTTCAATGACTGGTTGGTTGGAAAACATGGGCCACACAAGGACCGACTTAAGTGAATAAGAGTGAAAATAATGAATCAGAGTTATTTTTCCCAATAATCCAGAACACATTTTCAGTCTAAATACACCCAAATGGACCCTGGTCTGGGACCATGATCCACTTTCGGACCGAGCTTTTGAGGTTGTCTCAGTCTGCTTTGCTCCGAGTTTCCCCAGTTTTAATAGGCTCTGTGCTCAGAGGAGAACAACTGGACCAAAATGGCCGAAGCGCTATCTGCATGAAGTTGAGGAGTAAAGACTGCAACTTCTTTTGGAGTTCACCGATCAAGAGTGGAATCAATCTGGGCGTCCTTTTGCATGAATTCACACAAATGTTTGCTCGGTTTCACAGAACAGCTTGGAACAGCATTTACGCATCGGAAGGCCCTTCTGGAGCACAAACACAGTTTTGTCTGCTTGGAGACGCAGTTCTCCAGAGTCCTCGTTCACATGGTAGAAGCAGACCGTGCTCCAAACCCCCCCTCCAGAGTGCACATTGTAACAAAGCACCCAACCTCCTGACACTCGCAGACAGAGAGCACTGGCATCTGGCCAGCCATCAGAGACACAATTTTTCAGGGTCCCAGAGATCTAGAGTAGCTGAGAGGACCGTGCTCTGAAGTTGTCTATGCATGACATGAAATCCAGCGCAGTAGTGACCCACAATCAGAACAAATTGTTTACATGCAGCACAAACAAACAACAATCAGTATAACCCACCTGTCTCAATTGGAAGGAAATTCGGATCCAAATGAGTTTGAACAGGTCAGAGTATTCAGAATGTTTACATGATGCTTTTTTACTTTGATCAGGCTTTTAATCCGATGTGTCAAAGTAAACCCAGCTACTGACCAGGTCCGGCTCTGGGCTGCATGGCTCCCTAGGCAAAAAGTGACCCCTGCAGGGTCTGACATATGAACGTCCCAGCTCAGTCTTGAACCATTATTTAATTTACATTTTTAAATGATTACTTTTTTCTCTTTTTATATTAAATGAGTGGTGCATCAAACTGCTCAACTTAAAGAAAAGAAAAGCAGATATAATCATTGGGATTTAATGCCCCCTCCAGCAGATGGCGACCTAGGCGGCTGCCTTAGTTGCCTATGCCCAGGGCCGGCCCTGTTACTGACCTTTACATCTTTCATAAAGATACAAGCAAAGCCCTTCCTGATAGTTAAATAAATTGCAATAATGTGGTTTTATAAAGCAATCGAAAGACTGAGAAAGCTTCATTGATAGTAATGTAAGCCTCAGGGCTGTTGACCAACTTGAAACTGTCCGGCACGTCAGAAGTGAAAGGAATGTAATAACTAAGTAAAAATAATGTCTTAGAGTCAGAGAAAAGAGATGAGGTGTGTGATCCACAGTGGGAAAAACATGTTATGAATGGAAGTAACTGATTTTCAGATTAGCTGTTTTCTTGTATGCAACATAACTTGTATCTTTACTCTTCTATTTTAACTCTATGTTGAGCTTTGACAATTTAGCAACAAATTATCATGTAGGTTAGTGTAGCAAAGACAAGAGTGAAGAAAGTAGCAATTAGTTTTATTGGATGGTAAAATGGATCCAAAAGCACTTGCAGCTTTTTAAATTTGTCTCACTATTTCTGTTGGGCTTGCTGTGTTTGCTCCCCTTTCTGCCTTTTTTGATTACTGTGCTGTCACAGCAGCCTGCTCTCTCAACTCCCACCCTGCTTTCAGATGAAGGCAGTGTTGAATTGCTTTCCTCCTTGATTTAAACTCCAGCAGACAGTTAAATAACTGAAGACCCAGGTTGCCAATGCAGTTCCAGAGTTGTTTTATGTGTTCAGAACAGTTAAGGGCCACTAACGTTCAGAGGTAGTGTTTAAGAAAAACTCAGTACATTACCGCGTTGTACAGCTTACATCTCTGTGTGATTTAAAAAAAAAAAAAAAGAATAGACTGTGTGTTTTACTGAACATGAATCAATTAGGCTACTTCTAGAAAGTCATTGCATACTCCTTTCAAGTTTTGATTGTGGACCTTGGCGGCGGTGGCGCAGAAGTAGAGCGGTTGACTTAAGATTGAAACATTGCAAGCTTGTCCATATTGTCCATATCTTTTGAATTTCCTAGAGCGAGACACCAAACCCCACAATGCTCCTGGTGGTTGCAGATTCCCGCCAGTGTTCTGCATTCACACGTCAGTGTATGAATGTCTGGACAAAAGAACATTGTGAATGGATCTTTGCCAAGATTTGAATGCGTAGCTGTCGAAATTTAAATCTAAGTATTTTTGTTAAAAAAACGAATGACAGAAATAGTTGTTGAGACAATAAGCTAAAAAATATATATTTGCCAGTTTTACTACACATTGCAATTAAATAAAAGAACAGGAAAGTGAATTATTGTCTGAATATTTTTGCATGGTTGAACTCCAGTCTACCAAGCTGACAGAGTTACTGGACCTCTTGCCAAATTAGTTGGGGACCCCTGATTTACAGTCTCTTCTGCAAGCTTACAGCCCTTAATTTCCCCAACACAACCATAGTGGTGCAACAAAAATGGCGAGCAGTATTGGAGCTATCCAGCCCTAACGTTTAGATGCAGATTCCAGCACAGATGAGAAAAACAAAGACGTTCATGGATCTATTTGTCTCCAAGTAGATGCATCAGAAGTCCTGTCGCGGATGTCCCAGTCCGAGGAAACGGTCCTCCCCTTTCCCAACATAGGGGTTAAAGGTTCTTTTACATTACACTGAATAAAACTCAACAACTACACAAACACAACACATTTCAATTTAATTCAGTGTCCTATATGAGAGCAAATACCATTTATGAGAAAATTCATTGGATTTTCTGCCCAGAATGCTGAATGACTCAAAAATTGTTTTTCAAAATCAAGGCTCCGCCAGAAATGCACCAGATTTGCAGCATTTTGCTCCAAACCCTAAAGGGACAAAAGCTTCATAAAGAAGCAGGACATGTTTTGACCGTTCTTGCAAACAGCCCTTTCATTCCAGCTTTGTCTTTCTGCCGATCTGTCTGTGTACTGAAGTTTTCCTCTGACAGCCTCGACACCATCTCTACACGCTGGCATTTGGAGATCTGACAGAACTGACAGTTCAACACAGTTCATTACCGAAAAATTTAAAGTTGAGCAAAGTTGATTGTCAGCTTGGTTTGCAAAGATCCTAGAATACATCTTGAATGTGAACATAGCAGATTTAGATCTTTTTTACACTGTTAGCTCATACATACAAAATATGACATGTCATTGCAATGTCATGTGGGCACCCCACAGACCTGTAATGGCAATGTGTAACTGAAAGGTTAAAAAAGCAATTTGCTTTGATTAAAGATTAATAAAACAGCAGTTCAGAAAAAATAAAATGGGGGACAGTCTTCTAATTTAAAAGACTGTTAAAGCCTACAAGCCCTGCACAGGATTTGCTTAATTCTTCAGGTACAAAATACAAATCTGATCAGCAGTGGCAACTTTGAATGTCAAACTATGTATGAAAAATGCAAATTGGGAAGCACAACCCGTTCTGAGATTTCCATTTTCCATTAAGATCAGCGCTTCCCTCTGACAGTTCTGTGCTGACATCCAGCTGAAATTGTTTGAGAGCTATTATCAACCTACAAACAGCCTGACACTTAGTGCAAACACGGCCGCATCAAATAATGTCAACACAGTCAGTTTTAGATATATATGTGATGTAGGTGAGCAGAATACTTACTTGTAGGAATAGAAAAAAAAAGCTTCACTCTGAGTTTTTCTAACTAAAAAGAAATGCTGTTTGGAAAAACTACAATATGTTGCAATGAAGTTATAAAATAAACATGGGACACATCTTTAAATTGTATTACAGATATTCTTGTTCATGTCCAATTCCAGTATTCAGCTCTAGGGGTGTGTATAGTCTGGTGATGCGATACGTATCCCGATACATGTCTCACGATTAGGGATGTCCCGATCAAGTTTTTTGGGCCCAATCCGATTCAGAGTCATTTGATTTTGTGGATTTGCGATACCGAGTCCAGATCTGATACTTTTGTAACACATTTAAAACATGAACAAACTAAATTTATTTATATTTAAATAACCTTCTTTCATCATTAAAAACGTCAATAAAACACTTCTGTGAAGTAGCTTTAATAAACAAGTAAAAATAGAGCAAATATAAAATAGGGAAACAATAACATTTCTTGTTATATAAGTGATAATTAGTCATGTGAGAAAGTTTAGTGACTTTAGCATTAACATCTTTAGAGCTATTGAACATTTTTAACCAAATGTGATTCCTGTCCTCATTTAAAATTTGTTTTTTTTTTTGTTTGTTTTTTTTGCTTTTTTAAGATTATGTGCCTCTTTTTAAGTTCTTAAGACGTCACATTTCACGTCACATTTCCAGTTTTATTACCACAGTAGTTCATTTTCTTAACTGTTATTTCTCTCTCAGATAAATAAAACAGGCATATCAAAGGACAGCTCGGCCTAAGGAGTTAAATCACGGCGCTAGCATGTAGCAGTTAGCAGCTGCTGTGTGTCTGCCGGCAGCAGGAGGAGCTTCACATTAAACAGAAACAAAAACTCTTTTCTTTTTTCTGTCAAAATACCTTTAGAGGTTGTTGTTTGTGTTAGGACAAACCAACAGAGACACTTGAAGGAGTTATTGGTCCCGGATGTCTGAATCTGTGATTATCTAGCTAGCTTGACAGGACAGTTTTGTTAGCCTTCTGCTTGAGCTGCTGCCGTTTTCTGCTGCGTTTTCTGGGAACGACATTTTGCGATCTGTTCATGACATGCAGACTTCTAGTGGAGTATTTATCCAGAATAATGAGCTCAAAATATAAAGCTCTGATCATAATAAGAATAAATGAAATATCCAATTCTGATCGGAGAAAAAAAGCCAGATTTCGATCGAGTCATCAACCACGTGATCGGGCCCGATTTCCGATCACCTGATCGCATCGGGACATCCCTACCCACGATACGATATGTTTCGCAATATGCGGGTCATGCACCTCCGCTGCAGCTCCACTGCTTCACTCGTTCTTATCTGGGCTACTATCAAACTCCGCAATCCACATTTTTAGATGATACTGGGAGCAAAGTGGTGCAGTTTTGGTTTAGTACCCGTTCAAAGTCAAAAATAAGCAGTAAATGTCTCATAACAACTAAAACTGCGAGGCTGACTGACCATTTGAAGGATCTTGTTGTTCTGGCTGTGGTTTAGAGCTGCTCAAAGAGGCTCAGTGCGCTCTGCTGCCAATTAGCGGTCGGAGGTGGAAGTGAAAAACAAAAGTAAGACAGTAAGGGAAGCTCATAAATAATAATATAAAAATCGTCATGTCAATGCTTTAAATCGATCCAGGTATTGTAAAATGAATATATATTACACAAACACAGACATGCATATATGTATATATGCGTGTGTGTATATATGTAATACAAAGGGACAAAATGGGATAAATGAATCAATCCTAGCTCGATGGTCTTTCCTTGCTGCTTTAAGAAATAAAGCAACCCAACAACCCCACAGGTTTAATCACTGTTTTGTTTCTCAATAGCTATGTGAAAATTCGACTCTTAATATATTCCTAGGAAACTGTAAGCCAGAAAAACTGTCAATTTGCTTTTAAAATAGCATGCACTATACACTGTAGTTAAAATGCCTCATTTTATCCATTTCCTTCAATTTTCCCCACTTTAAAAATGCTAATCTTTGTACAGACTTCAATTACTCTGAATCTATTTTTCTGAAATGTGATTGGTTTTAAGAAAATGTCGATCCTCCATTTCAGACTCTGCCTCTGATTAAAAAACAAACTAAACATAAACTGTTTTTTTTTTTTTAAATGAAACATCAGAGTGATTTTTTTTTTACTGGCATTGTTTAACAAAATAGAGAAAAAAAATTAAAAAGAAAATAAAAGCTTGGATTTGTATTTTGGGTCTAAAATAAAAATATAATATTTTTCTGGTAGACAATTCTTTCTAATGTGGTAACGTAGCAATAATTTTCCCTCCACGACATACCTTTTCAGTTTATGTTACAGAGAACTTTTATTTTAGCCCTTTTAAAACACTTTGACCTTTGACTATGTTTAAACCAATGGATCTGAAACTATTGATCATTTGTAATTTCCCAATTTTCCCATTGGTTAAAATTGGTTCAATTTGAAGAGTTAAAATACGTTTAGTTGCTAAAAAAAAAAAAAAAACCCTCCTTGTAAATGAATCTCTGAGAGGACGTTTACAGTCCAGCTGCACCAGCTGCATGTGGGCCTCAGATGCTGACGCCAGTGAGGTAGATGGAGGGGACAGCTTATTCTGACAGACTGAATCCATCAGGGATTATGAGACAGCAGCAGTAGATGAAGGAGGCTATTAGTGAGCTCCATTGTGTCACACCATCCTTTCACTTGTCTTTCACACAATAACAAGAACACGCTCCTCCTGAAATACAGTCTGATCTGAACATTTTTTTTTCTTTATGTTATTGCTCTTCCTCTGTCTTTAACAGATTTCTTCAAGCACAAATGTGATTTGGTATCTCTAATAACGGAGTTAGTTTGTCAAACTAAAGTTATCTGCACTAACTCTCATAAAACTCCCCCAGATGTTAGTTTGTGGTCATTATGTTGAGCCCCAATCTCACCAAACAGGTTCAGACATCAGTTATTGCTGGTTGAGAAGTGGCACTGAATAAAATCGGTGGTATTTTGATTAGAAGAAGTCTTATTGAGTTACAGAAATCCCCTGAAAGTGGATGGTACAGTCCAGAGATGGTACAGTCCAGAGATGGTACAGTCCAGAGATGGTACAGTCCAGAGATGGTACAGTCCAGAGAGAGCATAAAAGCAGCTGACTGCAGTGTGAGTGATCTGCTGTGGTTGTTTTTCTGTGGACTTTAACACACTTGAGGCTAATCTTTATTTGTAATAATTGTGTTTATCTGTATTTTTTCTTGTAGCGGTACTTTTGACATAAGTTTAAAAATAAACCATTCATTGAACCTTCACCTCATAATGTTGTAGAGAAAATACGGTAGCCTAATGTAAAAGCCATTTTATTGTCTTGATTGTCTTTATTTTTTCAATCTACACTTGTAAAAAGACATTTTCTACACCTGTCAATGAATAGCTTTATCTGTCAGACAAATTACAACATTTTCAACTTTTATCAAAGCAACAAATCACACAGATGTAAACAAACATGCCAGGCATGTGTTTACTGCTTAAAATATTGATTTTAATAATGTGTTTAGTATGAAGGACTAAATGCGCCAATTTAATATATACATATATACACACACAATTAAATTAATAAACACGTGTCATTAATTCTTTAAAATTGCCATTAATTAAATAAATACAAGTGGAAATCACTATATAAATGTTTAAATATATGTGGCATTAAAATATTCATTAGAGTACAAATATTTAATACAAAATTCAATTATTTCATAGACCAGTGTGGAATAAAAGTGATAAATTAAAATAACTATATTTAATATGAAATTGTTAAATACATGTGTCATTAATTATTGTGGTGTATATATTTATTACAAACTGTCTCATTGAGTCCTCCATCGTTTATGAGCTGAATTGACCTAAGAGTCAATATAAATGCCTAAATAAGGCATGTGTGCTGTTTAAACCAGGTTTTTCTATGTTAAACTACACACGTTGAGCTGGAAAATAAATCATTTAAAAAGTTTTATGATGTGAAGACCTTTTATTTTTCTTTTGTCAGTTATTATTTATAAAGATTGTTTAATTTGAGCCATTTTACACTATTTTACATTGTTTTTTCACCCCATTTATTTTCATAATGCTCATCTTTGGTATAATATCACGAATCTAATTTAAAAAAAAAAAAAGCTACAAAAAGTTAACTACCGTAGTTCTGTTTCGTTATGCTTTCTGATAGTAGAACAAAAAATCGAAACAAAGTCAACAAACAAAACTGATGGTGGAAATGCCCCAAATGAGGGGCAATTACAGATCCTGACAGAGTGGGGCACACTACGAAAATGACTCTTGAATGGTCCTTCAGGGAAAATAATGGTTGGATTAGCGGCGCTGTGTTGATGTGGTTACACCTCAGCGGTGGGCTGAGTGACAGCAAAACACTACTTATCAAGTTCACTGAGCCCACAGTCACACGTCTGAGTGAAAAATAAATGTAATACAAATAATGCCATAAATGATCTTCAAATTGACGCTATGGGGGCTGCAACCCCAAAAGTCCGTATGGCTGATGCCCAATTTTTGTATTTTGATATTTGTGCAAAAAATAAAGCCAAAAAAGGAGACATTTTTAAACTGTTTTCATAGTTTTGGGAAATGTTGGAAGCAATTTGAAAATTTACTTGCACAAAGAATCAGATTTTCGAAGTTCACAATTAATGTTTGATAACATTTGCTACACAGAACACTTATTTCTAATAAATAATGAAAATTGAGAGCTGCACTGTTTGTCTTACCCTAGTTATACTTTTTTGTTGATGTACTTTAAGCATTTTTATTGCAACTGGCTTAACAGGTTGCAGTTTGGAGCATTTTTCTCCATAATAGATGCTTATGAATAATGCATTGAAGTAAGTAATGGCTTTTGAGAGCCGTCTGTCCAACAGTTCACCATCTGTGTTTTTTCTCCACAATATGAATAATGACTGTTCTCATGTGTGACAAAACTGCAGAAATACACAATTGGGTTTGAATCATCATTTGCAGAGAAAGTTTCAAAGTTTGAGTTTTGCAAAAAAAAAAGCTATGGTAAAAGTATTGGACAAAACCAACAGCTGTTTTGTCCTCCATTTTTTTTTTGTATAATTAAAGTTCTAAAAAAAGACAACAGATATGCTGGTCTTTGGTAGTGGTAACATCTGTGAAATGAATATATTTGTGAGTTGAGTATTTACATTTATGCAAAAACTAACTAATGCTTCCTTTTGGTAGAAAATCTAGATGGCAGCCAGTCTTTTCCGCACTCAAATTAAGTGATGCTGTGTAAAAGCTGCAGTTTGGGGCATGGTCTACGCCGGGTTCACACCGCACGCGGAAGCGGAGTGTGCGCTGAATTCACTTCACCTCCAGTTCACACCATATACATATTTTTCGCGACCATCAACAGGCGTTTCTGCTCAGCTGTGGTTATTTAGAACTTGGTTCTGGATTTAAAAAAAAAATCTTTTGAGCAATACTCCAACGTTCTTTAATAAATGTTTACAAAGCATGATCAGAGAGGTTTTTGATGAGTATGGATAGGTTACAGACATTCTTTGGCTGTGGATGAGACAGGGGTTCTTCAAATTTGCAGATTTAGCGTATTTGGCCTGTTCGTGGTTCGTAGCATATGGGCAGATTTGGCATATTTTGGTTCATGCCGTTCCTGCAAATTTGACGTGTTCACAGATTTGGCGTATTTCCGAATTTGGCATAATCACTGTCCCAACCCCCCGGATAAGGAGGGAATACAGTATTTTCCTCTCTAATGTCGTATGTCTAGGTGTAACTTCCTGCCAGGATTGATGCAGATCGCTTGTTGCTAACGCAACAAAAATAGACCAGACGCCAAAGCACAGGACGGCCGCTGGGGGTCCCGGCGCTTCACGTCGGGTGTATGGTGTGAACTACACCATAGATTAACAAGGGCACCGAATGGAAGCGACCTCCGTTCCGCGGTGGTTCCACATGCGGTGTGACCAGGCGTTACAATTCCCTCAAGAACCATTATCCCTCTTTATAGCTGGACTTTTTCGGCTCCTCAGACCAAGTTATGATCAAATTATTTAATTGATCTTTTTTTTTTTATTTTGTTTTAAATAATTTTTTGGTCATCTGGGATGACGTCATGAAGTGGACTGCAGCAGCGGTGCTACCACACACAGCGGCAGGTGGAGCTTCAGGAATTGAGTCGTTTTACGTCAGAGTAGGAAAAAGCTCACAAAATATAACTAATATTTCATAAATTCTTTGTTTATTAGTAGTCCAAATCTAGTATATGGTCATATATGTAGATAGAGTTCACTCTGAAAGGCTGATGAAAATCATGGTAGGGCCCCTTTAACATTGAAACTTGCCGCCTCTGCCATGCAAATCACATTTGGTGTGAATGAACATTCAGTCAGATGCTGCCCCCAAAATGCTTGAATGGATTTCACTTGGTGATCAAGGCTGTATTTAGCTCTGTTGATGGTGAACTTTCCCTTCTATGCCTTTTTTCTTTCTACTCAATTTTCTTCTAACTTGCTAGGATACATCACTCTGTCAACAACCATCATGTCATTAATGATATTTTCCCTAAAGTAAAGGATGTGGTTAACTGTCTTCTGGACAACTGTCAAGTCAAATATCTCCTCCGCGATGGTATAGCTTTCTGACTCGGACTAAGAGGCCATTTGAGGGGTTAGGAAACCTTTGAGACACGGAATTTGGGGGTTTTATGAGCCGTTTATCAAAATTAATAGAAATTCTGAAATACGAGTTTCACTTTTTGAATCTACAAAAAAGTATTCAACTTTTCATCTTTTTTTTTTTTCAGACCAATCTTTTTTTCCCTTTTTGATCAGCATTACAGCTAAAAGAACACAGTTTACTATAAAGCTTCAGTATACAGTAAAATGATGAAGCAGATGACAGACCGACATGGACCCCCCCGTCTCAGCTAGATGACCTGGACTTCACCCTCAACCTAGCCCTATACCAGGGGGCTGCAACCTGTGGCTCCAGATCCACATGTGGCTCTTTCATCTGTCCATTGTGGCTCCTTGGACAAACATAAAATAAGTCATGGAGACTGCTGATCCAGCCATGTCGACCGTCAGAGTCAGCAGCTCCCTGATGAAGGCTGCCTAACAAAACTACCTAAAGAAAACAAATAAACAAAGCCAGCAAACTAAGACTACCAAGGTCCAACCCCAAACTAAAATAACAAAATCCAGCAGTGTAAGACTGCTGAGGACAAAGGGGAGGTTGGTGGAGAAAAAAAGAAATGTTTTCAACTCTAACGTCAAGTCTATCCTAGTATACGGAAACAAGAGGATACAGACGTTCATCAATTCTTGTCAGAGGAGAATCCTCAAGATCCACTGGGCTGAAACCACCAGCGACAGAGAACTTTTTTCTGCAAAAAACGCATCAGTCAATGGATGAAGAGATCAGAAGGCAGAGATGGGGTTGGCTAGATCACACCCTGAGAAAACTAACATCCAGCATTACACACTAGGCCCTGACGTGGAATCCCGAGGGGAAAGAAAGCAAAGAAGACCACGGAACGCGTGGAGGAGGGGCCTGGAGGCTGACAACAAGCAGACCAATGACACCTGGAAAGGTGAGCCAAGGACATACAGAAAGACGAGGGAGAGAAGTTGTGGATGTCCAGAGGTCTAAACTTTTTCCAAAGAGGGCCAGATTCAGTGAGGTGGAAATGTGTGAGGGGCAACCCATTGAACTGACATTATTTTAGCTATTTTAATAACACTACATTGAAATGGACTATTTAATGAGTATTTTTATTGCAATAGCAAACTTTTACCTTAATCAGTCATAAATGCATGAAAAGACTTAAAATAAAGTGTAGCTTTCCCTGAAAAACCTCACCCAATCAATTCTAAAGGAAAGCAGAAAACTGAACTCTCAGTGAACCTCATCACTTATGGAGCAAGAACCAAGAGAGCTGTGTAATGACTTCTTTCATGTGTCTCACTCGCTGTTTATCATGCATCTTGCTTCAATAATCCTGCTGTGACATGCTTTCCATCGCCTGGAAGTTTCATCGAGTGACTAATGAACAAGGTGTGCTTCAAAGCGAGATCATTACTGACGGCGTGCACAACCGCAGACACAGGAAATGCGTTTAAGATTAAAATTGATGATAAGTAATTTGTATGTTTGAGTAGAACAAAGGCCCCTCCTAGGGATTAAAACAATACAAGTGCTCAACAAATCAGAGATATTCATCCCTGCAAACTCCAAGCTTAAGAGGATCTGGATAATTAGACTGCACGCCCTCTGCACAACATACCGATGAAAACAATTCTGTGGGATCAGATCATTCCTACCTGTTGCTCCTCCAATTCAGAGAAATCCTCCATTGACTTAATAACTTTCTATTGACTGACAGCTTATTGCAACAGTTTGACTCCCCTTCAGGGATTAATAAAGTTGCTGTGATGGTGTTTAGCTCTGGCCAGTGGAGTTCCTGTTATGAAGACAAGAAAAAGGAGCATTTTCTGAAGTGCCTTTAAAAGAGACATTAGATGTTTGGGATGCAGCCACAGTCCGGTGTGAACACCATAGACTAAATATGCGTTCAAGACTGGATATCACATGCTCTGTGTGAAATAAGCATAAAACAATTTGAAAAAATCCTAAGTTTTTTCAAACACGCTATATGACTTTTAATTTGTTTTATGCCAGATTTTATAAATCTAAACTTTGCGAATGAAAAGACTGTCAGACACAGCAAGTACTTTCTATCAGCTCTACAGAGCGATGGTCTGCGATGAGAATGGGTTCCCACTGCAAACAGTGAAGCATGAAATTCTTTTGTGTCATACATTTTGTTAGACATGCAACCCGCTCTCTGTCACATCTATACTTCATTGCATTCGGGAATAGATGGTTGACTCACAGCCACTAACCCCTGCAGTGCATCTCAGCATACGGATGTCATTTTTACTGTCAAACCAAACAGGCCGACTGAGCTTGTTGCTCAAATGAGCCTGGCCTTTGGAAAGAAAAAAAAGAAAAAAGCAGCAGGCAGGTGGCGGAGGCAGGAGACAAACAAATCACAGCAGGAAACTACCACAGATGAAAGCCTCGTAACAAGTCTGCTTTTCATGACTTTCTCACACACACAAGTGCAACAAAGGATACTGGGAGACTTATGCATTTGCCATCTCTACATAATTTAAAAAAAAGTGTGGAAAACTGAAAGGCAGAATTCCTGCTTTTTTTTTTTTTTTGCCTTAAGAAATGTAAAAACTGTAAATACTCCTGTTACAGGTCACAAAATTGCAATGTGTTCACCAAACAAGCTTCAGTTGACAATTACTCTCATTTGAACATGCTGGCTTTGTACATGTAAGAGGGGAAAATAATGTGTTTTTTTCATGGATGGATGGCTTTGAAAAATTTCCAAGAAAGAATGATGAAAGAAAAAAATAAGGAGAAAAAAGAGGAACGGATGATTTAAAGTCTTGTCGGCTCAAATGAATACAAGGATTTTTCCTGAAAAACAAGCTTCTTGAGAGCTCCTGTGGGAACAGGAACAGGGAGACTGTACAGTATATAAGCAATCAGAAAATTGTGCAAACAATAATAGACCTATGAAGGTTAGAGCACGTGTCAAAGTCAAGGCCCGGGGGCCGGATCCGGCCCTCCAAATCATTTCTTTTTATTGTTATTAATGGCCTGATGTTTCTATAATTTTGACAAAATATATTTTTATGGAGAGTAAAATATTGAATTTGGTTATTTAGGGTTTAAGTTGATTTATTCTGGAATAATAAATCCAGGTGTGTGACAAATAGTGGGACTTTAACTTTAACTTTAAGTCGGACTTCGTAAAATCAAACCAGTTCCAGATGACAGAAGAAACTGTTCTCTTTTTGGGAACGAGTTCCTCCCTGGTGGCTGCCTTTTTCACGTCTGCGTGCTGGGAGACGCCGGGCGGCAGCGGATTTTAGCGCAAACGACGGAAACCCATGAAGTCCATGAGGGCATCACTCTGGGAGGAAAAAAAAATCTAGATTTTTACAAAAATAAATTTTCTTGAACAGAAAATTCGAATTAATCGATATAATCGGTTAATCGCCCAGCCCTAATAGCTGGTGACCCCAAAACATATGTTTTCAACCTTTACAACCAGAGATATCTCTGTCAAAATCAACAGTTCCATTTGTCATGCCATAACTCTTTACACAATCAATGTGTATGAGCTGATCTGCAGAGAAAAGCAGTCTTGCGTTGGTGGGCAACACTTTAAAGCAGCTTTTCACAGATATGCAACACAATACTAAAATAAAGTAATGTTATATCGGTCCAAAGCCGGTATTCTTAGCGACAGAGCTGATTGACGTTGATCACGTAAAGGGGTTAGCAGAAGCTAACAACGTAAACACTGGTCTAGAGCTCAAGTTCCAATGTAAAAGTTTTAACAGTTTTACAAATCTGAACGCTTTTGTTAATATCATTTAATAAAGCATTAACCTGTCATGGAAATCATATGTTTCATTCTTTGAACCTGCACTACATTAAAATGTCTTGTAATTAGATGCGTCTAACCTTTGTGCAGAGCTCTGAAGCCAAAAGCCTTGTTTTCTTATTGTCAGAAGACCCTGATCAGTGTGTAAACATTTTGACTTTGGTAAAACATTCTGTCCATATTAGATATGGCACTTACATTCCCATCTTAAAACTAACCTGAAAACTAAAAAAAAAGTTTTAATAAAAGTGGCTACAACTCTGAAGTGTTGTGGAATTTCTGCTTGTGGCTAATGATTTTCCGCCGCCATCTTGTCTGCCACCAGCTCCTCTTGAAATGATCACTGCTTTCTACACACCTACCTCTAATCTAGATGAAAGCAATTCACATTGGGATCAGCAAATACTGTTTTCAAAAAGAAAAGGAAAGAAACATGCATTTTTAAAACAAAACAAAAAAAAAAACATTAAAATAAAAATCCATTACCCAGCATGTCCACTTTTTTAACCTTTTACACAGTTGACCTCTTGAATATTGAAGGCCATTGTCTGTGAATATGAAGGACTACATTAGCACACAGCTTGAGAAAGAATGATCTGCTTAGCCAAATCACCGAACCTGATAACCTCAGGGAAGGGAAGATAACCTAAGAAGAAAGATCATGAATAAGCCAAATACCTTGAGCCTCTGTGACCTCTCACCAAGACAAAGTAAAAAATGACTTTCTTCAGGTTTCCTGGGAGATCTAATGCGGGGCGTCTTATAGAATGTCACAAAGACCTGTTAGCTCAAGCAGTAAACCCAGAAATGATGGGCACCTGCAGCTCTGCACCTCCAGGAGATTAAGGCTTGAAGCTATACAGTTAAGACAGCAATGAGAAATAAGTAAGCTGTTTGAGCTACTGAAAGGAGTATTGGAGAAAAAAAAACCCGCTGAAGAAGTATGACATCCCATCCACACACACACGGAAACCAGCTTTCACTCCGAAGAGACTAAAAAAAGACGCCAGGAGAATAAAGCATTACTCTCTGATCAGTCTAAAATTCTCCCCAGCAGACGGGAATACCATGAAAATGGACTCTCCCGGCTCAGACTGAGAGATACCCAGATGATATGAGGGAGGAAAAGAGCCTGAAAGAGCGCAGAAGCTTTGGGAGCCGGTGGTTCTGAGAGGTTACTAATGAGTTTCCAAGAACGAATGTCCATCACAATGGCTGACACTAAGGTCCAATCCGAATACTCCCCTTCTCCCTCTTCCTTAGCCCTCCCCGTTCGTTTATCTCTCCATGCCTGCTAGAAACGGAGGGTGATGATAAATAATAGTGTCTAATATTTCGGACGTGACTTCCGTTCAATGACGTCATCAACATCGCCAGTCCGCTAGCATTAGTGCGACGCTTCCAGCGGTTTAATATCCTTAACAACAGCGGTTTTATAACTTTAAAAAGGTCGTGCTACAACATAAAGTCATTACTTACATTTAAATATAAAGTTCTGTGGTTCAGAGTGCACCAAAGGGAAGAAAAGCGCTTCTTCGCGCGACACGGTTTACTCTCACCATAGCGGACTTTGGACCCCTCTGTTCGGAGTGTGAAACTTAAAAAATAATAATTCCAGACAGGACTTGGACTTCAACTGCCACTCCAAATCAAGGGGGAGGGCTAAGGGAGAGGGAGAAGGGGAGTATTCGGATCAGGCCAAAATGTGTCTGACATTAGGAGTACTCTTTAGGATGGAATATAAAATACCAAGAGGGGAAGACTCATCATTAGAACATACCGTTCCATTTTTACAGGAAATATTCATTTTATGCACCGGCCCCTTCAGAGCTCCCCTGCAGGTGGTGGGCCCACTGGGGAGTGATCCCACATCGCTTCTTCGGACTGGCTGGGGCCCGAGGGAGGAGCCCCGGCCACCAGGCACTCGCCTCCGAGCCCCAACCCCAGGCCTGGCTCCAGGGTGGGGCCACGGTGATGCCAATCCGGGCGATGTAGCGGGATCTCTGGTCTCTGGACCTCTTAAGAAAACGTTTCCAGTAGTGTTTTAATTATGATTATGATGTTCTAACCAAAATCCCACAACCTAAATGTCTTAAAAAGTCATTTATCATGTTAATCTGAAGCCTCTGTTTCCAAAATCTCCTCTGCGGGGGGATGGCTTTTGGGGCCGAACTGAGAAGCCCCGGCCCTGTCTCCCCTCTGTCTGATTATGATAGCTTTGCGTCTCATTAACGTAAATCTTCACCGATGCTACATAAAAATGTCCATCAATATCAGTAATGTCCAGCCGTATGATTTCGATCTGGATGTCAGCTCAGACGAGGAAGTGAAGATCTTCACTTTCACTTTGAAAACACTTTTTTTAATTGAATGCGCCTCATGGTAGGAACTGGCTGCTTTAAGGCCCGCCCAGCTGGCACCACAAGAGGTCCCACAGTCGCACTCAGCATGTCATGCAGAATCGTTGGATCCACAGCTCCTCTGTAAAAATCACCAACCAAGATTTACCAAAATTGCTTCATCTGTAACCTCTCCCTCGAGTAAGGAGCTTGCCTTGAAGACGCCGTGTCTCCTCTGAAAAAGGAGGATGAGCGAGGGTGCCGTGGCAGAAATTTATATATATCTTTTAGTGTTATCAAACAGAAAAAAAGTCCAGCCGATTACTTCATAGATCATTTCATTTTTAAATACGGCTTAACAATATGGCATTTCATTGAAATGCAGCCTCTACAGCAAAGACATGGAAAGATGCCACATTTTCTTCTCACACAGCTTGTGAGTGCTGGTAGGACCAGATCAGGGAGCTTGCACATGCACTCCTAAAAACTGAAATAACGTGATTTTCATCGGAGGGGGACTTTAACAAATTTAACAAGTTAACCAAAACCCAAACTTTCATGCATCAGATGCATATTTAACATGTATTTTCATCAAACTTCAATGTCAAATTATGTAATTTTCCTGTTGATATCAAATCTCTGTTGACTTCATTGATCTGGAGTGGTCATTTCAGTGTTTTCATTCTGCAGGATAATTACACATCAAATGTCATATTTGACCAGTTTTTACTCAAGTCTGAAAGGAACTCTGCAAATTGCTAAGCATGGATTGGATTTGTCTCATAATCAAAGGCCCCTCTCTGGTCTGGAAATAATTGTGTTCAACCCATCCCAGTCCAGTTTATTTATAGTTTATTTTGATTTGAAAAATGGTCTCAATTGTAAAGCTACCTTCACACTGAGCATGTGTGGCGCCCTCAAGAACACACGGAACAAAGACTTTTGAACGAGCTTTTAGTTGTCTTCACACAGGTTTGTCGCTACAAAAAACTAGTGCATGTACTCACAGTTGGGAAAGTTTGGGTGCAAAATTTTGAAGCAGAGTAAATCTGGTGAATCTGCCAAAGGTTTTTTTTTTTTTCACAGTTCCATTCCGATATATGAAAGACCCATTAATCATAGAATTCCAGCAGGCACAAAATGCAGTAATTAATGTATCCTCCATAGTTGATTTTCAAACGGTTTCTTCTATGTTTTGAGAAGACTGTATACGTCACTAACAAATCTGAGACCCTGATTGGTCAAAGTTCACCTGGTTTAACTTTCAGCATGCGCTCATTTGCTGCATCTTTTGTACGTAGAACCTGCAAATGACAACATACTAGAAGTGTTTAACGATGAATGAACGGTAGAGTTTAGAATACAGAATGCCCACGTAACACAGACTTTTGATTGGAAGCAATCGCCTGAAGGTACATTTCCAATCCAGGTGTGAACGTATCATTAGACAAAATAAACAAGTGACAAAAGTGTATTATTCATAACAGTCAGCTATTTAATTCTGCAAGTCCTGATAAACATTGGAGTCTTCTTGGTGTTATTTCATTATTTTAGCGTTATTATGATTATTGTTATATATTATATTTTAGGGGCTGCACGGTGGCGCAGTGGTTAGCGCTCTTGCCTCACAGCGAGAAGGCCCCGGTTCGAATCCCGGCTGGGACCTTTCTGTGTGGAGTTTGCATGTTCTCCCCGTGCATGCGTGGGTTTTCACCGGGGACTCCGGCTTCCTCCCACCGTCCAAAAACATGCTTCATAGGTTAATTGGTGACTCTAAATTGCCCCTAGGTGTGAATGTGAGAGTGGATGTGTGTGATTGAGGCCCTGAGACAGACTGGCGACCTGTCCAGGGTGAACCCCGCCTTCGCCCTTCAGTAGCCGGGTTAGGCTCCGGCACCCCCGCGACCCCGAAAGGGACGGAGCGGACAGGAAAATGGATGGATGGATTATATTTTAGTGTTATTTATTATCTGTATTTATCATTCTAATGAGGATGAGAATACCAGAGTGGAAGGATATTAAAAATGAAAGGATCAAAAATGCATATTTCAAACAGGTTTATTATTTTTATCAATATTCAAAAAGTAGTTCTTATAGCTGGGGTTGCGTCTAATTAAAAATCATGATTTTTTTTTTTGAAAATCTTTGTCAATAATGATACTAATATTGACATCCTCCCCAAAATTTGGGGAGCAAATGGGGAGGCGACCTTCATACTAGGAAGCCCCTTTAGCCACACGGTAGCTATACCCTAATCCTGTCCGTCCATCCATCCATCCTCCCTAAAAGTGTGCTACTATAATGAATCATACCACATCAACCATTGTAAATTTCCAAACACAGAGCTTTTCTTTATGCTGCATCAAACCAAAAATCAAGGTAAAAGTAAACAGTTCAGCTGGACTGGTGTCCTGTGTCTAATTAGATTACTGACGTGATGGGTAATATTATTTATAAAAGACATGTCATAGCGAGCCATATCCTCTCAGGATTAAAAAAAAAAAGATGAAAGAAATTACTTCTAAAAACAGCCTATAACTCATGTTTTAGGACTCTGGGAAGAAGTGCCCAAGCGTGCATGAGGAAAACGTGTAAACTCGAGGCTGAAAGGACCCAGCCAGGATATGAACTAGAGCATTCTCATTGTGAGAAGACAGTGCTGAACACCGCACCACCGAGCAGCCCTAAACAATATGCCTAAATGGCAAACTGCAAAGCCTTTGCTAATCTCATGATCTACAGTGTAGCATTATCACAAAGCCCAGAAATCTGCACAAGGGACAAAACGGAAGTCTATTTTTGGAAACCAGCAGTCTTCAGGCCCTCAGGCGACACCCACCAGAATGATGGGGTCAATCACATTACTAAATAGACCCTAATATACCTTCAGAGAACTCTTGACAACAAAACCTGCAATGCCTTTGGTATATAGGTCAGAGCTGAACATGATCCAGAATCATCACTTCTAGTATGTTGTCAGAATGACACATCCTAACTAGTTTGAGCGGTGCATAAATAGTGTTGGAAGTTTGGTTTAAAAGAAACTTTGTATAGTAAAATTACGTCTTTTACAGTGCACCTAGTATCCACTCACTACGAATCCGAATTCTTTCCCTATCCCTACGGTTTCTCCTTTTCCTGACAGTTAGTCCTCCAAACGGAGAGTTCTGGAAAATTAGGCCAGATCCAAATTCTTGCCTTCTCCCTTCCCCTTAGCCCTCTCCCTTGATTTGAAGTGACATTTGAAGTCGAAGTCGTGTCCGGGTTTATTATTTTTTTAAGTTTCGCACTCCAAACAGAGGGGTCCAAAGACCGCTATCGCGGGAGTAAACCACATCGCGCTAAGAAGCGCTTTTCTTCACTTTGGTGCGCTCTGAAGCACAGAAGTTTACATTTTAATCTAAGTAATTACTTTATGTTGTAGTACGACCTTTTTAAACCTCTGTTATGTATATTCAAGAGCTGGAAGCTCCGCACTAATGCTTGCAGACCGGTGATATTGACGTTATTGAACGAAAGTCACGTCCGAAATATTAGACACTATTATTTCATCACCCTCCGTTTGGAGAACACAAGTCTTACCTATAAAATGAAAGGAAAAACAATGAGAAATGTTAACCTTCCTAAACTAACAAAAACAGGAGAAAATATGTATGAAAGAAGATGGCAGTTCACCCCTACAGCTTCACTGTACAATGTAAACAATGACCAAACAAATACAAAACCACACAAAGTGAACCTCTACACAAGATACCAAATCAGGACTTCCACCAAGCAAAGTCTGCTCTACACAGGTCAGTCAGAATCAGAGTCAAAAATGGAGAAGACCGCCTAGATGACTAACAAGCTGCATCAGAGCTCCCTTCTCACGGGCTGGGCATCCACTTGGTTCTTTTAAAGGCTGCCTCCACCAGTTTTGGTCCAATAGGGGGCCACACCTAGCCAGCACCACACCTGAAACTGATCAGAGACAGACAGACGGACAAAGATCCTCTATACATACAGAGGTCTCACTCTAATACAAAAACAGAAAAAAAAAAGAAAAAAAAAACTAATGCGGCCACAGCCGTAACACCCGCCTACTTAAGTTAAAAACTTCTTATCTAAGGAGTTTTTACATTTTTACTCAGAGCCGCATGCACGTGAAAGGGCATCAGCCAACACTTTCTCAGATCCTTTTTTATGAAGGATTTTAATGTTGAAATCTTGCACCATCAATGGCCAACGCATAAGGCGTTGGTTTGCATTTTGCATCCTGAATAGAAAAACTAAGGGGTTGTGATCTGTGTAAACGGCGACAGGGAGTGGACTAGAACCAAGATATACTTCAAAATACTGAAGTGCTAGCAGCAGAGACAGTGCTTCCTTTTCAATGGTGCAACAAAACAGCTCCAGAGACACTGGCGTCCACCTCTGACTTAAAAGGGCGTCCAAATTCAGGAGCAGCCAGAACGGGAGCACTGCTTAGAAGGGCTTTCACAGTTTCAAAGGCATATTGACACTGAGGTGACCAAACAAATGGGACTTTTGTGCTAGTCAAACTGGTTAAAGGGCTTACAATGTCGGAAAAATTACGACAAAACACACGATAGTTGCCAAGGTAAGACACTGTGGCTTTTCCAAAGTCACATTTTGCCAAGTTCAGGGTGAGCGAGGCTTTCCACAAGCGATCAAAAACATCCTTTGAGGTGACCATATGAGAATACACAACAACAATACACAACAATGTCATCCAAATAAACTTCACAGTTGCCTACATCAGAGAGAACAGTGTGCATGAGGCGCTGAAATGTTGCAGGGGCATTTTTAAGACCAAATGGCATAACTGTATATTGCAAAAACTGATCCGGAGTAAAAAATGCAGAGATCTCAGAGGCACGGGAGGTCAATGGAACTTGCCAAAAGACTTTTAACAAATCTAACTTTGTAACATATTTGGCAGACCCAACCCGGTCAACACAGTCTTCCATGCGTGGCAAAGGATATGAATCTGTTTTGGTGACCTTGTTCACTTTTCGAAAGTCAGTGCAGAAGCGGACAGTATTGTCAGGCTTGGGTACAAGTAGACATGGTGAACTCCATGAGTTGGAGCTCGGAACAGCAAAACCATTCTCGTGTAGGTACCTGACGTCATGTTGAAGCTGACTACGCTTGACAGGATTAACACGGTAGGCATGTTGTTTTATCGGGTCATTTTCCCCAACGTCAATGTCATGGGAGATCACTGAAGTACGAGTTGGGATATCTGAAAATAGAGACACATAATCTTTAATGAACAAAGAAACCTCTGTCTACTCAGATCCACCTAAATGACCTAAAGGGTTAGTAATGCCCTGGGACAAAGCTAAAATAAGTATCCAGATATATTCCATATGTTCTAATGTATCAAAAATAACAAATA
>NC_050524.1:29538329-29539632 GCF_002922805.2 Oryzias melastigma | reverse complement strand
ATCTCACTACATTCTTTATAAAAATACAATGTTCTGTGGTCATCACACCATTTAGTCATAACATGTAAATATTTTCAATGATTAAACTGTAACAGATTATGTTTTTCAAAAAGCCTCCTTGCCACCCATGTGGTAGAGTGTACCTGGGTAAGATAATAAACCCCACACTGCCCCTGGTGGAAGGTTGTCACCAGTGTTTGGCAGCAGTGCCACCACCAGTCTGTGAATGAGTGTGAATGTGTGTGAACGACTGTGACTGTAAAGCGCCTTGCTCCTTTGAGGAAGATATAGAAGCGCAATTTTCTTACGTTTTTCTAATCTTTCATATCTGCAATATTGTTGTCTAAGGCATGTGTTTGCACATGTTGTGTTTTTCTGATTTGTATGTATTTATTTTTTATTAACCTCAAATGTCTAATTTAATTGATAGATTTTTGACTGATGATTTAAGTAGTATGAACTGTGATCAAATTGCTGCAAGAAATGCAGCAAAAATATTTTTGGAATAAAGAAGGGCTTATTGGTCTGTTGGGGTGAACTGTGGACTGACTAGCCAATGTCTTTGTGGGTTTTCCCTGAGTGCTTCAGTTTCCCCCCACATATCTAAACATGTTAGTTTAATGGTGACCCAGACATTAACAGAGGGATCAAAGAAAATATTTTTTTATGTTCAGACATTTTGATTTAAAGTATAACTATCCGTAATATTCTGATAAAATGTAAAGTTTTGCACAATTGTATGATTTTGTTAATATGGCCCACACTGTAAAACATAAAACATTGGATCAATTAACAAAAGCTCTGTAATTTGTTACATTTAAAATATTAGTTTTTGCCAAATTAAATCAACAAAAAATTTTAATTTGATAAAAACTAATCAGTTTAAATGTAACAAATTACAGAACTTCCGTTAATTGATCCAATTTTTCATTTTTTACAGTGCACAGGTCTTCCCCTCCGTGAACCGCCACCTTACCGTGGTAGAGGGGTTTGTGTGCTCGAGTGATCTCAGGAGCTATGCTGTCTGGGGCCTTAGCCCCTGAGAGAGTCTCCCATGGCAGACAGGTCCTGGGTGACGAGCCAGACTAAGAGCGGTTCAGAACCTCTTAATGAGAAGTTCAATCAAAGTTTACATCATGTTGCCCTGATTTGTGTCACCGAGGCCCCGCCCTGAGCCCAGGTGGTGGAGTTCACACCAGAGGATGAGAGGGTCATATCCCTTCACCTTGAGGTATAGGGGACTGGTCTCTGACTGTGGTTTTTGCTTACTGCCCAAAAGCAGTTCGGAGTACCCGGCTTCCTT
>NC_050524.1:29537356-29538188 GCF_002922805.2 Oryzias melastigma | reverse complement strand
AAAATACATGGTTGTTTCTTGAGTTCTGTGTTCTTTTCCTATTTAGATTCTGTCAGGAGTCAGAGCACTGTCTCCCCTTCTGGTCACCAGCATGAACAATCTCCTGAGTTTTAACTCACCTGACTCCAATCTGACAATCACCCACCTGCTTCTTAAGCAGCACGCAGCGGCTCACTCTGTGCGAAGTATTGTTTGTCCCACCCAGCCTGCATTACCAATCATTTCTATCTGAACATGATCTGTTTCTGACCCTGCTTCATCTGTGTGCTTGCTGCCTGCCCTGACCTTCACCTGGACTCAGACTACTCTTTTCTTGGATGACCCCATGCTCGTGATTGACTTCTGCCTGTATGAACCTGATTTACTTTTGTGGACTTTTAGCTGTACCTAGTTCCTGTCTAAACTAATATACCTGCTGCATGTGGAACCAGGCGTCTCCTTGTTTATGACACTAAAAACACAGGGTTTAGGGAAAAAAATAGTCGTCAACATGGAACACTCTCTAGGAAGAACTAATACCACTAGAGATTTAACATCTATTTTTACCTCAGACAACTACATTTGATGCTGACTGTATTAATATCCTCCTTTACTGGTTATTGAGGCTGCATCAGCGTTCATGTCTTTTCTCGTCTATGCTCGTCTTTCCCTGTTTTGGTCTCATCCAGTGCTTCTCTCTTCACAGTAATATGTTGTTGAAAGGAAATATGAATTGATTCCCTTTACCCAGATGTCTTGCTAAATTAGAAACTGACTCCTCAACTTATAGCCTTTAGAGTATTTTTCTGACATATTAACCACATTTAGGTTAATTGAATCAGTGGACAGCAAG
>NC_050524.1:29534624-29537274 GCF_002922805.2 Oryzias melastigma | reverse complement strand
GCTGTTAACCTGTTCTCTCTTCTCCACCGCCTCCCTTTTGCAAAAGATTGTTTTGAAGTTGAACTGGACTGGTTCGTGTTTTTATTCACCTTGAAGAGAGTCTTACATTTTTATTCCTGACACTTGTATTCTGTGTGTTTGTTGTATTTCAAGACAGTTAACAGAGTAGCGGCATTGTAGCGCAGACACTCACAATTTTTTCACTACATCTTCCGATGCATCATGGGAGATGTAGTTCAAAAACAGAAGTCAATGGCAGACAGACTCATGTCTTTGAGCTTCATTGTTTTGTTCACTTTTCCATAGTCTGGCACCAGATCCCTCTAAACACAAGCTTTAACTGTTATTTTTGTTGGAACTGAGAGACTTTATCAGCCGAATCAGAAACAGGAAGTGAGGGCATTAACCACTTCTGATTGGTCAGATCATGGATGACAAATAAGCCTCCAAGAATGATAGGCAGAGACAGTTGAAGGGGCGGGACTTTTCTAAAAGCAGAGATAGTGGCTAATGGCCAGATTGTGTTACTATTATTTTTATCAAAAAGTAATGTGTAGAATCCTATAAACACACTGAAAAAAGTATTTTATGATCTTTCATGTTTGACACTACTCAGTTTTAAATCAGGGCATGTTTGGATGAGCACGGGGCCAATTTCCTGGTGATGGTAAATGTTCCATCCATCCATCTTCTTCCGCTTATCCGGGGCAGCAGTCTAAGCAAAGATACTCAGACTTCCCTCTCCCCGGCCACTTCCTCCAGCTCTTCTGGGGGGACCCCGAGGCGTTCCCAGGCCAGCCGAGAGACATAGTCTCTCCAGCGTGTCCTGGGTCTTCCCCGGGGCCTCCGCCCAGTGGGACATGCCGGAACACCTCACCAGGGAGGCGTCCCGGAGGTATCCGGATCAGATGCTTGAGCCACCCTTTAGCTTAACTTTAACTGCCTCCTCTCGATACGGAGGAGAAGCGGCTCTACTCTGAGCTCTCTCCCGGGGACCGAGCTTCTCACCCTATCTCTAAGGGAGCGCCCAGCCACCCTCCGGAGAAAACTCATTTCAGCCGCTTGTAGTCGGGATCTCGTTCTTTCTGTCATGACCCAGAGTTCATGACCATATTCGAGTGCTGGAACGAAGGTAAATGTTATTAGATAAAAAAAAGAGTAATTTCCCACAGTACACCTGACCATCTCTAATAGCACACTAGTGTGCCGCGAGATACTTGTTTAAAAAACACAGCTGTGTACTAACAAAAGGATTCCCTAAGCTGTCTTGACTCAAATATGAAATAAAGTGCAATCCCATTCACTAAGTTGCTCCAGGTACAGAAAATCTCACTAGAGATCTCACTAGCATGCTGCAGCAGAGCTCGCTAGCATGTGATGCTGCCCACTGGACAGCTGGCTAGCATAGCAAGCTAACCCACCGAGTGTCCACTTAAGCTAATGTGGACAAACACAGGTGGGACCACCACAGAAACTGCGGACAAACATACTTGAGGTCCACATTTTCTGCCCACTTTTAAACCCTATGGACACCACTTGGCCTTGCTGGCTGGGTTAGAGGTGAATTTCTGATGAACTCCTGCTGCTCTGCAGAAACTATGTCCTAGAAAACAACACAGGTTCTTAGATTCTGTCTAGAACAGCACAATTATGATTTATTTTTTGTAGCTTAAATTTATAAATTTGTGGCTTAATGCTCCAGAAACATTCAAATTAACAGTTTTTATTTATGTATTTATTTTTTAATCTCATCTCATTGATGACTTTAACTTCCTACTGCAGAATCTTATTTTCCTTAAGGGTGAGTGAAGAGTTTATGGCTCCTACTGGGTTTCTGTTGGCGAGAAATCGACCCGAATGGCTCTATAAGTGTTAAAGAATACAGACCCCAGAACTACATATTAAAACATTGTGGAAACATTTCAAATTCCAGTATTTACAAAAACTATTCAATTCTTTTCTGTTATACATTATACATATTTTTTGCTTCCTTGCCAAAAAAAAATGGAAAAAAAAAATCACTTGCATCCTGGCAGAAAATGTTCTGATGTAGAAAAAGTTGCCAACAGGTGCAGCTATGCAAAATGACCAGCTGCTTCATGACTGTTCATCTCTGTTGTCCATGTGTGAAAGTTTGATGGGAACTTTCTGCATTTTAGAAACTGGCTGAAAACTGAAAGTGAAAACAATCATATGTCAAATCCAAAATAATTCATCTAATTTTTACATCACCTTTTATTCGAGGAATCCAAGTTTTGACCACTATATTTTAAATAGTTAAAAAAAAAAGAACACTTACATTGCTTACTTCATTTGAACAGAAAAGAGAAATGATGCATTGACCGTTCCATGGATCCTAGTTTGAACACACACTTAAATCAGAGAAATTAGGAGTAGCTGGATTTTTGTAGAAGATTAAAATGTAAATAAAATAATGAAGCTTAGAGACGTGAGTTTGTTCGGGATCTGAGTCCGTTAATTTTACTACATCTCCCACAATGCATTGGGTTAAAGTGACAACAGGTGTGTTTGAGATCATGCAGTGCATGCTGGGTAGTTTTGACTAGGGTTGGGCACCGAAGTTCGGTTCCAAGTAGGAACCGTTATGATTTGCGCGGTTCTACCGAAACCGAAAGATGCAGCTGCAAAC
>NC_050524.1:29533801-29534561 GCF_002922805.2 Oryzias melastigma | reverse complement strand
ATTTTGTATTGTGAATGTACATGTATGTACCTGCTGTCCCCAGCGTCTTAGCATAGATTAATTGATGCTAAGCTTGTGTAGAGCAGTGAGGTTTCCTTCCTAGATAGCAAGCTTCATGGCCTTCAACTTAAAATGTGCACCACGCAAACTTCTTTGTGGGATTTCCATGATGAAGAATTGAGGATTTGAAAAGAGTTGGTTAGTAATTTGTCATGAGTGTTCTATCTGCTAAAGAAAAATTAGCGTTGGCTATTCTGATTTACATAAATCTTTTTGTCTCTTGTTTTTGATTCTATTTCCGGTTAGAGCTCCCCTAACAGTGGAAGAAAAATCCACACAATAGCCGCACCTTTGTATAAGCCGCGTGGTTCAAAACCTAGGAAAAAAGTAGCGGCTTATAGTCCAGAAAATACGGTAAATAAATTAATAAATTTTACCTATCAAAAAATGTTAATTTCCTACATTTAAAAGCCTTCACAATGTTTTAAACCCATAAAGTTTTTGCTCCTTTTAGCTCTGACTCCAGAAGGAAAAATGAAAAAATCTGGTCAAATATTTATAAAAATGTAATGTTGAACACACGCTTTTTTGGTGACATAGTTGTTGCAAAATTATCAAAATGTGACAAAATTCTGGTAGTAATTTTGTGGTCCATCATGCCTGTTTTTGACATTCTGAAGGAGGGGTTTAAGGAGCCAAGATTTCTCCACCCTGAAAGCATGCTTGGTGTCGCAGAGCTCCACCTGACCTCCAGGTGTTT
>NC_050524.1:29521195-29533791 GCF_002922805.2 Oryzias melastigma | reverse complement strand
CAATCTGAGTCTGAAGACAGAATTGTGGACCTTGAAATATCGCCGCTATCGCTAGCTCCGACACGCAGAGGAGAAGCCATCTTGCTATCTTGACCCCTTTGACGTCACACGCACCACGTGACCAAAACAGAGCTTTTCACCTGGAAGAGACAGGTTTGCCAAATTTGGCCTCAAAAATGCCATTTTATTTCAATATTTCTTGCTCAAAACACACCAAAACATTTGGAAATGGTAAATATAAGGCAAAATACAGTTAACACCGAAAATGACCCGCAACCCCATTACTAACCCTTTAAGTGAGAATCCAAGTCCTTCAATATCTCTGAATTTTTGAGACGTGAGGAAGGTTCCACTTGACGAAGACCATCACTTTCAAGGTAATACTTAGATGGGGTGTTCACAAAGGCAACAACTGTCGCCTCACGATCAAAACAGGGTTTCAACATGTTGACATGACATACCCTGGATTTGCGACCTCTGTCAGGAGTACTGACTTCATAGTCAGTTTCACTAAGCTGTTCTTTTATCACATATGGACCACAAAACTTCGCTTGGAGTACAGAGCCAGAAATGGGGAGAAAAACGAGAACTTTGTCGCCAGCCTGAAATTTTCTACACATAGATTTTCTATCAAAATGCTTTTTCATTTTTCTCTGAGACACTGAATGTGCATCACATGCCACCTGACGAGCGTGGTGCAACCGCTCTCTAAAAGAGCTGAAGTAGTCCAAAACATTTGTTCTTGGATCAAAGGAATCTGACATAAGTTTGTCTTTCAACTAGGGCTGCCACAAACGATTATTTTAATAGTCGACTAATCACCGATTATTTTTTCCGATTAGTCGACTAATCGGGTCATGCACAAAGTGGATGTAAAACACACATCTTAACCATCATTCACTTTAAACTAACTAAAAACTATATATATATATATATATATATATATATTCACACTAGCATCATCATAGATGAAATGTAAGCTGAATTTGCCCGCAAAAGATGCTAGTGATGATAGCTGAAGATGCTGATAGCCAACTAAAATATTAGTTTAAAGGCCAAATTAGCCTAATTAAAGCCTAGGTTAGCTAAAACAGCTAACATGCAGCTGAAATATTAGCTAAATTCCAAAACAGCCTAAAAAACTTAAACAAAAAACGACTAAGCTAGCAAAGACAGCTAGCATGTCTGAAATAAAAAAAAAAAACCCAAAATAGCCTAAAAAACCTTAATAAATGCCAAAATAGTCCAATAAGCTAGCATAATACCATTATAACTTTCAACTTTACTATACTCTGACTCCATATAGTACAAAGTAACGACTAATCGACTATTAAATTAGTCGTCGACTATTTTAATAGTCGATTAGTCGTCGATTAGTCGACTAATCGTGGCAGCCCTACTTTCAACAGTTTAAGGGTACCTCGAACAGTGTGGCCAAAAACAAGTTCTGAAGGGCTGAATCCAGTGGATTCATGTTTGCTCTAACAAGTTGCCAGCATCAGAAAGGGAAGTCCTTCATCCCAATCCTTCCTGGATTCAAAACAGAATTTTCACATCATAGACTTCAGAGTTTGGTGAAAACGTTCCAGTGCAGCTTGCGACTGGGGGTGATATGCACTTGACATCCAATGTGTAATGGAGAGGGTTTTGAGGACTTGACTGATGATGCGAGATGTGAAATTTGAGCCCTGGTCAGTTTGGATAACCTTTGGCAATCCAAATGTAGAAAAGATATTCACAAGGGCTTTCACAATAGTTTTGCTTTCAGTGTGTACAAAGGTATCGCCTCAGGATAACGTGTTGCAGCACACGTTAGAGTTAAGAGGTACTGGTGTCCCGACTTGGTTTTGGGTAGGGGACCAACACAATCTAGGATAAGATATTCAAAGGGTTCCCCAATCACAGGAATGGGGTGCAGTGGAGCAGGTGGAATGTTTTGGTTTGGTTTTCCACTCATCTGACACACATGACATGACCGACAATATGCAGAAACATCAGACTTTAAACCTGGCCAAAAGAAATATCGAAGAATGACATTATACGTTTTTTTTAATACCTAAATGACCTGCAGAACCATCATGGGCCAAAATAAGGATTTGGGACCGAAATTCTTGTGGGAAAACAACTTGCTCAGCAACATTCCAGCCTAGGTTACCAAGTGCAGGGGAAAACCAGGTACGCACCAACAAATCATCTTGAATGTGGTATGGGGACTTTCTCCTGCTGGAGTTAACAGCAGCAAAACAGTTTCTTAATGAAGGGTCGCTCTGTTGAGCTTGAACAAATTCACTTTTGGCTATATCAAAGGTCAGTATAGCATCCACAAACGATAAATTATCATTTACAAACTTCTTAGGTTTTTCTGCAGATTTAGAAGTTTTGCTTTCACAACATCATTGCACAAGAATGTATCAGACAAATTAGGGATATCATCCATTTTTCGGGTTTGTGCACGCGTGACAACACACGAAGGAAAAACAAATGAGGAGCCGTCAGCAACTGAAGCGTCAGTACTTGTGTCTACAGGGTTGTCGAGGTTTTCAGGAGAAGGAAACACCTTATCTCCTGCCAGATCATTACCAAGGATCATGTGTATTCTTTGTATAGGTAATTGATCTCTGAGGACAACTATAACTGGTCCAGCAACAAGAGGGGATTGTAAGACAACTGCATGCATAGGGGCTCGGACAACACTCATTTTGAATCCCCATGCAAAAGTATCATAACCACAGGATGACTTAGAGGAAAAAGGTAACACACTGCTCAGAAGCAGAGACTGGTTCGCACCAGTATCCAAAATGGTGATTGGAACACTGCTGTCCTTTGCCTCTGTTAAAGACACTGAGCCTTCAAAAATGAAAGGACAAAAACCTTCATCAGTTTCGTCTGTCCTTTCAGCAATGGTGACATTGGATGAATGTTCACCACCAGACTGAACAAAATTCACACTTCTTGTTAGCTTTTTGGGGCCTTTGTTTTGGTCTTTCTGGGCCAATTCAGGGCAACATCTCAAAATGAGGTCCGCTGTTCTCTGCATCGCGGGGTGACCTCCGCCACTCTTGGCGTTGGCATCATAGAGTGAGCTCTACTGTTGTCAGCGTCGCGGGGAGCTCTGAGTGTGATAATGAGAAACTGTTTGGACTTACACCAGTTGACCAATCACAAACTTAAACTGTAATACCTCGTTTCAACCTGTAGGGTGCAGCAAACAGATGGTTTTAGACTATAATTTCAGGAACTAAACAACTTTAATTTAAATTGTAAAAATGTGTCCTGATCCGATCCCGTGATCAGAAATCGGGCCTGATCACGTGGTTAATGACTGGATCGAAATCGGACTTTGTCTTCCGATCAGGATCGGATATTTTATTTATTCTTATTTTGATCAGCGCTTTGTATTTCAATCTTATTATTATGGATAAATACTCCACTAGAAGTCTACATGTCATGAAAATATCACAAAATGTTATTCCCGGAAAACGCAGCAAAAAAAAAGGCAGCAGCTCAAGCACACAGCAGCTGCTAACCGCTACATGCTAGTGCTGTGATTTAACCTCTTGGGACCCAAGCTGTCCTTTGATATGCCCGTTTTATTTATCTGACAGAGAAATAAAAGCTAAGAAAATTAACAACTATGGTAATAAAATCAAAAATGTCTTAAGAGCTTAAAAAAGAAGCACATAACCTTAAAAGAAAGAAAGAAAGAAAGAAAAACTAATAAATTAAAACTAATAATGATATCAGCTATTCATGAACACTCACACTGGACAGGTCGCCAATCTGTCGCAGGGCCATGTCTAATTATGACTTCTATAACAAAAAATAGTCTTTTTTTTTCCTAGTCTATATTTGCTCTATTTTTACTTGCTTATTAAAGCTACTTTAAAGAAGCGTTATATTCAAGTTTTTAGTGATAAGAGAAGGTCAATTAAATATAAATAAGGGAAAACACAAATCTGTGTATTCAATTTGTTCACGTTTTAGTTGTATTACAAAAACATCGGATCAGGACTCGGTATCGGCAACTCTACAAAATCATATGACTCGGAATCGGATTGGGCCCAAAAAAAAAACCTGATCGGGACATCCCTACTTTTAAAGCCCCATTTATAGAGGTCAACACTCAAAAAAAAGTTGGTTTAGGGTTTGGTTACACTTTAAAATTGTTTCATAGACCTGAGTTTAGTTTTCAATGTCTGTTCAATGTCAAAATTACTAGTACTTTGTGTCTTTGGCCTATGCGTTTAAGTTTTGGTTATTATTAGTACTTACCTTCCTGTTGTGTCCATGGTTTGATCAACCAATTTAACAACATCAACAACACCCCCCACCCCCCACTATTGGGGGCGGTCAGTTTTATTTCACCTGTTCGGATATTTTTTTTGATTTGCTTAGTTAATTTTTGTTTAGTTGCCCCGATTTCATTTTGGGTCCATTCAAAAGTTTGCATTTTTTATGCTGTACAATTAAAAACACCTTTTATTAACAAATGTTTTCTCCTGTAGCTCAATCTCGGCACAGTCCAACACAGTTATGCTTTTTCCAAGTGCTGGCAGCTACGCGCTATTGTAGAAGACCAATGACTATTGATGACGTCATTGAGATGTGATGACGTCCAAATTTGAGGACACTACTTTTCTATAATGCTGCATTTGGAGGGAAGGTAAGTAGAAGCTCTAGGGGTAAGGAATTCATTTTCCCCTTTTTTGTTGCCCTTTTTTTTTGACAGATTCATGCCTGTTCACAACTTTTTTTTTTATGTGGGAGATTGCTCATTTTTCAACTCACTGGAAATTCTCTAAATCTGAGTACTAAAGTGCACTTTTGGCTATTGTTTTCTCTCTTACTGCCAAAAACCTTTTGGGGAACAATAGTTTATGTCTCTTTTTTTAATATACTGTAGTAGTAAAGCCTGTGAGCTGGTTTGGCATTTCTAGATATGATAAACCCCATGTAAGTAGGAAATATGTCGTGCAATATAATGTGGCGTATGGTCTTGCTCTACTAAACGTGTTAATAGCTTATTAAAATATGTATAACAGTATATTGAAAAGGCAAGCTGACAGACTCATTAATATGAGTAATACATGATCATAACCATACGTCTTCAGTTCTTCAGTAAACTTTTTTTTTTTCTTCCGTGGCCAAACGTAACACTGAAAGCTAATATTAGCCACAGTAAACAAAAGGTTTGAGCAAAATCATGTTTAAGGGTTCATTTATTGAAAATGAATGTACTATTAATAACAAAACATAATGTGGTTTTGATTTATCTCATATTTATGTTTTTGTTTCTATTTTCAATTCTAAATGCAGGCACTTCGTTTTTGTTCCTTTCTGCGTTTGTTTTCAGCCGCTGATAACACAGACGCCCTTTCTGAATGACTCCACCATTTAATTAGGACAAATTAAACTGTGTAATTTTAATGAGCCCACTGCCGGCACCTTGGGTTTACAGGGAGAGACGCAGAAAGATTGAGGGAGCACGAAGAAGCCTTATTGTTGGCAAACTCTGTTCATGCTTGATCCTTCATCTTGTCACAACTCTTTTAATGAAGCGCACAATCCCAAAGCACTAATGAGATGCTTTGTCTGTTGTGTTGTTCTGAGACAAAACAGCCGCTATTGCTTAGGATAGTTGAGTTATGGGTTAAACCACTGAGCTGAAGAAATGCACACATTTTTAATGCTTTTTAAATTAATTTTTACTCATAAGAATCTTAAGGACCTCTGAAAGAACATCCTTTTAGTTGAGGTTTTGATTCACTGGCAACTACACTGAGTGAGGGACACATAACTATCACCCATAATGGAAATTCAAAGAGATGGTTGTCAAGTGTCTCTTCAGGTAAAAGGTTGAGTGAGGAGGTAAAAGTCAGCGTTCAAAATATGCTAGCAAGAGGAGCACCATTGCATCATTTTCAGTACTTGTGCGTTTTTATTCCTGGTCAGTACTGCAGGTGACAAGGAGAACAAAACTATCTATAGCCTCAAATAAGATGATGTGATATTTTTCCGGTGATGTGGGCAGCCTGACTTGAAGACAAGTGTTTGCCAGTTTTACAAGAACGTATGTGGAAAAAGTAAAGTTTCCTGGTCCGGAATTGAACCATGTGTTAAAGTAAAGGCCCGGATCCAATTATATTATATATATATATATAAAATTATATCCGGCCCGCCAGATCATTTTATAATATTGCCAATAACAGCCTGATTTTATCTTGCGCTGGTATCACAATGTCAGAGACTCCACGTCTGAAGAAGGTGTTAGCCTTAACATCATTGCATATTTTTATAATGCAGTGCTTGACTCACTAATGAGATCTGGTATGGTCGCTTGGTTTGTAACCATAAAAAAAATAAAAATAAAAGAAATTAAAAAAAAATAGAGTGTGTCATGAAAATCACCATGATAAACATTGGTGAGAAAAAGTATTCTTCTCTAGAGGAGAAGCGAATATGAACTCTTACCATCAGGGCGGCGCTATCAAGCAATAAGATGCAAATAGATACAAACCATCATTTATCCCAACATCGGCTGCACTACTAAACAAGTCTGACTAAGCACAGGAGCCCATTTTATCTAAATTATGAAGCTCTGTACTTACTAGAAATATATATTTATACTTTTAACTACCACTGTCTTACCAGTTTTTATCTTAAAGGTTGCTTTGTACATTGTGTTTTCAACTTGCGACTTTTATGGATTTTAAACAATGTATTTGACATTTTACGTGAGTTTTAAGTTTCTTTACCTTTTCTGACATCGAGTCACTGTGTAAACAACTTCTTCCTTAAAAGCATAGTACTTTTAAAATCGTATTTGTTTGTCACCGTGTCTTATGCTCTGATGTGTATGTCGTTTGCTATGACACTGAAACTTGTTCAGAGTTGTGTGCGTGCACGAATGTAGTTATGCAGCCACTGCACTGTGAATCCAAGACAAATTTCCTTCGGGACAACCAAGTATATTTGATTGAGTTTGATATTGAAGCAACACTACAACTATGGAGACTGAGAGATCAATTGCAAAAAAACTGAATGATTTGATTAATTTTTGCTAAAGCACAAGTTTGATTTTATTTTCAGGTTTTGTTTGTTTTGCTCGACAGCTTTTTCATTTTCCGATTAATTTAACAGGATATAGTTTATAGAGATCAAAATCTTTTGGGTTATTTATAAGTTTAATTTTTCATATAAAATGACATAAAAGTAAAGAAATTTGAGTGTATTTTTCTCTAACTTTGACAAGATATTTTTTTATGGAGAGTAAAATATTGAGATTTTTCTACTGTTTAAGCTGATTTATTCTGGAATAATATTCCTGCCTGTTTTTTATAGTATTATTAAAAAGTTACATTTTGAAAGTTTCAAAAAATTAGTTTTAGAGTGTTCAATAAATGTTTATCCTGTTCGGCCCACGAGCCAAGGTGCGTTTAGGATTTTGGCGCCCTGTGCGATTGAGTTTGACACCCCTGCTTTAAGGCGTGATGACGAGAAGCGTTGCCACAATCACCCGTACAGGGGTTGACCAGTACTTGTTTAGTGGCCTTTCAGGTTATGTGGACCCATGAAGGGAATAAGATAGGGGTGCCAAAGTCAGTCCTTGAGGGCTATCCTCCTGCTGGTTTTCCACAAACCCTTGCTGATTACCTGGATCAGGTGAGATTGGCCAATAGGGAGCTTCAATATACAGGAAATGGTAGGCTGGATGATAATCATGTAGGACACCGGCCCTCGAGGACTGACCAGGTGTTTCTTTGTATGTTGGGTGACCAGGGAACAACCAGTTCTGTATATAAACCCCTGAGTTTGAACACATGGGGTGGTCGCTGCAGTGATCCTGACACCACCCAGAGCTCTGTGCAACATTGATCCAGTCCTTTAGTAAAAGGGTCATTTTGACCTGTGTTTGCTTGCTCTTTTCCTCATCAACCAACTCGGGGAGGTGTTCAGGAGAACGACCTCAACAAAGGATAATCTAAGTTTGGAGTGATGTGACTTTTGACGTACGGTGTCATTGTGAGGTGCGCATACTGGCTGCTTACTGGCCACACGCAAATACAGTGTGTACAGGTTGTGATACCCACATAAACTTGGCTCTGATTGTCTGATATACTACTTTCTAACAGCCAGGCTGCGCACAAGACATGCACAAGAAGTGTGCAGTTTTTACTGTTTATTTTAGCAATCAGCTATTGTTTATATTTTGAGTGATTTTATGTTTTTGGACACCGGTAAAACCCGTTGAGACAACTGACTTCTCTTTTGCCAAGTTACAGTTGTAAATAAGAACGTTCATTTAAATCTGTCCTGCCTGGATAAACAAAGGTTAAAAACAAGTGTTTACTATGACCTGTCGCTCGTATTATGCATGTAAAAAAATGTGCGTAAACATTTTCACTCCACTGTACAGATTCACCAAGTGGTAGATAACTTTGATTTATCCTACAGGCTACCTACTCACATATGTAGTACAGATTTATCCATTGTTTGCATATTTGACATCTGCTAAATGTAATACAACGTATGTCCCCCTTTTTCAAATACTATTAATTATTGGTTAACTGATTGTCTTAACACAAAGGGTTACCCTGTATGATTAGGCGTGTGGCATCCTAGGAGATCTTGACTGAAGAAAGCAGAAGCACAAATTAAATGGCATATCATCTCTCTACAAAATAGCAATTATTTTTAACATAACTATTTTTACTCCTTACAACTTTATTCATAGCAAAGTAAATCATGTGCAATTACTTGAACATTAAAAATAATTCTCAAACTTTCCTTGATCTAAGAGAAGCCACTCTATTTAAATAAAAGCCTAAACCGGTAAATCAGGCAACTTAGAAAATGTCACCTATAAGTCAATAATCAGACATTTAATCAGCGACATTGGCTTCTTAATTGCATGTTGTGTTTATTTATTATCTTGGGAGGACTTTAAGTCTCTGCTGCGAATAATAAATAGAGGCAAAAATTAAATTGAGGTGCTCAGATGGAGGGGGGGGGGGGCATGAGGGACTTGGCTTCAGTGCCACAGAAAAGAAATACATTATTTCCACTTTAACATACAGATTCAACATTTAGAGATAATATATGTTAGCAAAATACTATAACATGCTAATTTAAATACAAAGTTTTTGTCAATAGATTTTTAAAAATTAATCCCACTTCACATCACACATAACCTGTGTTATGTGGTCTTAGCTGAGACAAAAGAGAGTACCGTATATAAAAAAGGAAAAAAAATGCTCAAATATATTTATCACGGAAACATAAACAGAAAACGAAGTTTGAGTTGCTTCTCCGTCAGTTAAATATGGATTTAGAATACAAATTCCAGAGACGGGCATTGATGCTATTTTATGGGGTCCAGATGACCCGACCTTTATATTGATGTGTATCCCTCCCATGACAGGATTTTATGTCTGCCACAGACACCAGTAAAGATATAAAAAATCCTTGGAAAAAAAAGTTTAGCACGCTGTCTTGTGGGGTCCAGATGACCCCACCTTTAATGTAAACATGCCTAGGATAGCACAAGGGTTAATCGTAAACTCTTTATATATGCTCCTCCACAAGCATGAGAGAAAATGCTACAAGAACATGTTAAAAACACTATGAACACCATTTTTCATTGAAGTGGATCTAAGGCGATGCTTCCTTTAAACATCTTTTCTGTGCTGAGCAAGAATAAAAATGCATCACTTGTCATGAGATCAACTCTGAGATCTGAAAGATTTTCTACAAAAACAAAATAATTTCTATCAAATATTGTTTACAAATTTGCTTAAATCTGTTATAGTGAACACTTCACCTCACAGGTGTTCCATAACAAGACGCTGATATGATGAAGGATGTTGCACAGGTGTGCCTCAGACTGGACACAATTAAAGACCAATCTGAAACGTGCTGTTCTGTTTTCTTGAGTGGGGGGGCTGGGGACTCAGGAAACAAGTCAGTATCTGGTTTGACCACCATTTCCTTCATGCAGTGCAACACATCTCCATACAGAGTTGTCAACTGTGTCCTGTAGATAGTCAGTCTGTTCCTCTTCAATGACTGGGTGAAGTTGATGGATACTGGCAGGAACTGGAACGTACGCCGACTTGGAGTATCCCAAACATGTTCAATGAGTTACATGTCCGCTGACCGTGCAAGAATTGACATGTTTTGTGCTTCCAAGAATTGTGTTCAGATCCTTGCAACATGGGGCTGTGCCTCATTTTGTAAAATGAGGTGATGTTCTTGCATGTATGGCACAACAACGGGCCTCGGGATTTGGTCATGGTATCTCAAAACACCATAACACACACCTGCCCATACCATCACCTCACCACCCTATCAGGTTCTGGCTGAGACCTGTGTGAAGTACAGTTGTGGCCCTTTGCCAGACTGGCAACCTGTCCAAGGTGTACCCCACCTTCACACAACAATAGCCAGATTAGGCTCAGTTACCCAGTAAGGACTAAGGAAGTGAATGATGGAAAAACATCATTCTCCAATGGGCGATGCGCCCTATTCCTCTGAAAATTTAGGAACTAGCACTCTTGCCTCACAGCAAGAAGGTCCCCATGACCCATCACTATTTCTTAAACAAAGTGAGGGAAAAAGAGTGAAGGTTGTCCTGAACAAGAAAGCTACTAATCTGTAGATTCCCTCAGTATCTTGAGGTATGATTCCCAATAGCCAGTAGTTTACCCAGCAGTGAGATCGTAATCAAAACAGAAGTTCAAGCTGGAGTAGATTCTTTAAAAAAAGAAAGGATTAGATGGCTAGAACAGACTGCACAGTTGACCTTCACTGAGATGGTTTGGGGATGAAATGAAAGACGGCGCATTAGAAATTTATTGGAACTTCTGCAGCAAAAAAAAAAAAGTTGTAACTTTTGCAGAGAATGCTACAAATGTATTCACCTTTTACAGCAGCAAAAAGGTAACCATTTGATCGAATATGTTTGTTTCTAAATGTAGTCAATTATTTATTTATTGACTGAGTCTAAGTAAAAGTCAGTTAAAGTATGAAAAGTCAATTTATTTTTATTGTATGCAGCACACCCGGGAGTTTATTACACTTTTGCTTTATTGTTTTAACGTGCACTCTAGAAGAAGTTGAATCTCGGTTAACTACACAACACTGGCTCAGTTATGTGTTTTACAGCACAATGGTTTATAGGAGGTCACAAAATGTTTTTATTGACTTGGAGTTTAAATATGGGTTTGTCATGTGAGGGTGAAGAGAAAAAAGTTAATTTACTCCTTTGATTACTCCAACTACCCATCAGAATACACATGGATTCAGACTGCAGCTTTAAATAAGATAAGGGATGGTTGGTAAATACAAGTCTTATTTTTTATTTATAAAAGCTTTAGATTATTAAAAAGAATAATATAAGTAAAGCCATCGTCACTTTTTTTAGGGATTTGATTGATAATAATCTAAAAAAAAGAATGAAGATTTCATCTTTTTTGTGAACAAAATCAAAGTTTTTCAACAGCAAAATAATCTGAGCTCCTCCATGAACACCCACCTTAACATGGCAGAGGGGTTTGAGGGCTCTATATATTTAAAAAACATTAGGATTAAAAAGAAATTGTAAAGGAGAATACTGTATATCGGAGCAAAACTGGTTATTCTGACCAATAAAATGACTGAGAAATAACTGTATTTCTCAGTAGAAGTCCATGGGATTTTGACTGTCTTGGAAACAGCAGCTACTTTGTACTTGGAACACAAGAGGGAAGGGGCCGATAAGTCGATGGTGACAATTCAGACAAAGAGCTGATCCAATCCCTTCAAGAGAAATGCAAGGTAAGATTCAGCTAGCATGGGCCCTACCACTAAGGCTAAACTGGTCTGCCACCTCTCACCATACTCAACTCCATAATGGTGGAGAGTTCAACCCCTCTCGGGGGACTGACTTTCAGAACCCAGGCAGTGTGTGGAGTAGGGCTGGGAATCACTGGGTACCTCACGATACGATACGCGATACATGGCTCACGATATCGATAATATCTCGATACTGCGATAATTGGTAAAAATGCTCTCTAATAACTAGCATTATATAGAAGAACATGTTTTTTTTTGGAAAATATATCCCCATTTATCTTTTTTAGCTTAAACACAATCATAATAAACAACTTTTCTTATTTTGTGCAACAAATTATAGACACTTTTGTGCAACATTGCTGAAATCAGTAATACTATGTCTTTGACAAGCATTGACTACAACCAAATTGGAATTATCTGTCAAATTGAATGTTAACAATAGTAAACATGATCATGAACTTAGTGCAGAATTGCTGTAACAGAACAAAAATTAAATAAGTCAAGTGGCAACAGCTATCTACCTCCAAATGAACGTCACACCAAAGGATGATGAATATAATGTTTTACAGCCTCTCTCAAAATTGACCTAATTTTTTGTTCACTTTTCTCTCACTTGAAAAGGGCTGAGCACCCAAAAATAAAGGCTGATTTACTCAGACTGTCACTTGAGATTATTTTTCCAATTTTTATCATTTTTCGATTTGGTCAGTCAGCAGTTAATAGGTAAAATCCTTAAAACACACAATAATGGCAATAAATATAAT